>NC_084757.1:9202299-9262299 GCF_033978785.1 Entelurus aequoreus | reverse complement strand
TGGGGTTGCATCGCAAGCAAAGAAGGTATGGAGAACACCAACTTTAGATCTAAAAAGTGGATCTAAGCGTCCATCTTCCCGTGACTGCTGCAGGTCTCAGCTCTGCAGAGACGTGTGACGGAGCTGGAGGAGCGGGAGCGTCACAGCCGGGAGCTCCTGCAGGCCACGGAAGCTGAGCAGCAGGTCCGCGACCAGAAGCACCAAGAGGTCACCGTGAGGCTGCGGAGAGCGCTGGAGGACGCCGCCATGCAGAGCGGTCAGCTCAGCGCTCGGCTCGAGCACGCCCAGGCTGCCGTCCAGACCCTGGAGCACCAGCTGGGAGAGTGTGAGCACCAGCGTAGAGACCTGGACCACAAACTGTCCACTCTGTGCTCCACGCTGCGCCGCACTGTGGGCATGGACGCAGGGGCACGGTCTCCCAGGAGGAAACATCTCCCGGGTTGGTCTCTAAGTCCTCCTGCTGGTTTACACTCTGCTGTCAGGAGGTTTACATGCTCTCTGCTCAGGACACCGTCCGACTCCTGCTGAGGAGCAAGAACTGGACTTGGACTGCGTCCAGGCCGGCCTCCTGGAGCTGCAGCGAGAAGTGAGGGACGCGCAGAGAGAGAAGGTAGGTTTTGTAGCAGCAGATGTTTCCACTGACACATCAAAGCATTTTGCTGCTTTTCACCTTCCAAACCAGGACAACATCTAGAAGAGAGAGAACTTGCAATGTTGGTGAATTGAAAGAGGGAGAACTTTTTCTCCTCGGTACGTTCCTTTCTGTTAGAAGACGGCACAGAATGCAGGGACATAGTTAGATCTATTTATGAATATATATATAATACAAACCCCGTTTCCATATGAGTTGGGAAATTGTGTTAGATGTAAATATAAACGGAATACAATGATTTGCAAATCCTTTTCAAGCCATATTCAGTTGAATGCGCTACAAAGACAACATATTTGATGTTCAAACTCATAAACTTTATTTTTTTTTGCAAATAATAATTAACTTAGAATTTCATGGCTGCAACACGTGCCAAAGTAGTTGGGAAAGGGCATGTTCACCACTGTGTTACATGGCCTTTCCTTTTAACAACACTCAGTAAAGGTTTGGGAACTGAGGAGACACATTTTTGAAGTGGAATTCTTTCCCATTCTTGCTTGATGTACAGCTTAAGTTGTTCAACAGTCCGGGGGTCTCCCTTCTGCTATTTTAGGCTTCATAATGCGCCACACATTTTCAATGTCTGGACTACAGGCAGGCCAGTCTAGTACCCGCACTCTTTCCCTATGAAGCCACGTTGATGTAACACGTGGCTTGGCATTGTCTTGCTGAAATAAGCAGGGGCGTCCATGGTAACGTTGCTTGGATGGCAACATATGTTGCTCCAAAAGCTGTATGTACCTTTCAGCATTAATGGTGCCTTCACAGATGTGTAAGTTACCCATGTCTTGGGCACTAATACACCCCCATACCATCACACATGCTGCCTTTTACACTCTGCGCCTAGAACAATCCGGATGGGTCTTTTCCTCATTGGTCCGGAGGACACGACATCCACAGTTTCCAAAAACAATTTGAAATGTGGACTCGTCAGACCACAGAACACTTTTCCACTTTGCATCAGTCCATCTTAGATGATCTCAGGCCCAGCTAATTGACGGCTTTTCTGGGTGTTGTTGATAAACGGTTTTCGCCTTGCATAGGAGAGTTTTAACTTGCACATACAGATGTAGCGACCAACTGTAGTTACTGACAGTGGGTTTCTGAAGTGTTCCTGAGCCCATGTGGTGATATCCTTTACACACTGTCGCTTGTTGATGCAGTACAACCTGACGGATCAAAGGTCACAGGCTTAGCTGCTTACGTGCAGTGATTTCTCCAGATTCTCTGAACCCTTTGATGATATTACGGAGCGTAGATGGTGAAATCCCTAAATTCCTTGCAATAGCTGGTTGAGAAAGGTTTTTCTTAAACTGTTCAACAATTTGCTCAGGCATTTGTTGACAAAGTGTTGACCCTCGCCCCATCCTTGTTTGTGAATGACTGAGCATTTCATGGAATCTACTTTTATACCCAATCATGGCACCCACCTGTTCCCAGTTTGCCTGCACACCTGTGGGATGTTCCAAATAAGTGTTTGATGAGCATTCCTCAACTTTATCAGTATTTATTGCCACCTTTCCCAACTTCTTTGTCACGTGTTGCTGCCATCAAATTCTAAAGTTAATGATTATTTGCACAAAAAAAAAATGTTTATGAGTTTGAACATCAAATATGTTGTCTTTGTAGCGCATTCAACTGAATATGGGTTGAAAATGATTTGCAAATCATTGTATTCCGTTTATATTTGCATGTAACACAATTTCCCAACTCATATGGAAACGGGGTTTGTAATATGGAGTGTGAAAACTAATCCAAAATGTGTATGCGTGCGACTATGTGTAGAAATTAAATGTCGAGTGTTACCAGAAGTGTTGATCGAGGTGCGCAAGTCCAAGGGGGCAAGGCAAGCTCGGAGGTAGTCCGTGTCCAGGGGTGGGGGGAGGTCGAGATCCAAGAGGCAGCCAGGGAACCAGAGGGGAACACGGGGAGACGAGACACACAGCTCGTGGCGCGGGAACGGAGGAACGCTGCTGGATGACGACAAGGGACACGAGACAAATGAACACAAAGGGGGAGAAACACAGAGAGAGAGTGTGTGTGCATAGAGCTAGAGATATTTGGCTTACTGTACTGGAACAGGTCGCTAGGTTCTGGCCCGGAACGCAGGTTTGAACTGGCTTAAGAAGCCCAGGATCATATATCTGCTGTACACATTTACTTTAGGAAAGATACATCTCATTTGTATTTTACTTTATTAAATGTTTGGCTAGAATTGTATTCAACAAAACCTGTTTTATTTGAGGTAATGTAGACATTTATGAGAGCTGTTAATTGTATGGAGGAATGTAGTTCATCGAAGAACTGGCACTTGATGTTATTAAAAAGTATTGATTTTTTAAATTGAGAATCGATTCTGAATCGAATCGTTACCACCAAGAATCCAATCGAATGGTTTGATGCCCAAAGATTCACAGCCTGCTGCTGGAAGAGCAGGTGCACAAGCTGTCCGCCACGCTTGGCGAGCATCGGGGCAGCGAGGCCGAGCTGCAGGAGCAGATAGGACAGCTGCAGAGAGCACTGACGGCCAGCGAGCACGACCGACGCCTCCTGCAGGTACTCGTCATCGTGGTTTGGAACAGGTGTGCCCAAACTGGCAAAACAGAGGACGCGGGGGCCGTTTTGGACGTTTTCACCTTCAAAACTGGTACAATAGATATCGATTTTTTTCCAACAACTAGAAAATGCGATTTTTAAACAAGTTTTGTGTGACTGCTGACGAGCTAAAGCCCAACCGAAATGCTAACAGTTAGCAAGCTGGCCAGATCGCGCCAAGTAACAAAAAATATGAGCGAAATGCGCAAAAAAAAAAAAGGCTAGCATACTAACAGTTAAATGCTAACATGCAAACAATAGCACGCTTACAGTTAGCAATAGTGAAATACCAAAATATATGACGCTGAGGTGTATACCTGTTAAATTGGCACAAAAAAATATTAGCATGCTAACTGTACGTGTGTCAAGTACCAAACTATATTACTCTTGATTGTTTAAAATGCTAATTTGTGAATTGCATTTACTGTATTTTCCGCGCTATAAGGCGCACCTAAAAACCTCCAATTTTCTCAAAAGCTGACAGTGCGCCTTATAATCCGGTGCGCCTTATATATGCACCAATATTGAGCCACAACAGGTCTCGCAACTACGGGATGCATAACGTAACCCCAGCCTCTACTGTAGCGTCTTTTCCAGGGGTCACCAACGCGGTGCCCGCGGGCACCAGGTAGCCCGTAAGGACCAGATGAGTAGCCCGCTGGCCTGTTCTAAAAATAGCTCAAATAGCAGCACTTACCAGTGAGCTGCCTCTATTTTTTAAATTGTATTTATTTACTAGCAAGCTGGTCTAGCTTTGTCCGACATTTTTAATTCTAAGAGAGACAAAACTCAAATAGAATTTGAAAATCCAAGAAAATATTTTAACGACTTGGTCTTCACTTGTTTAAATAAATTCATTATTTTTTTTACTTAGCTTCTTATAACTTTCAGAAAGACAATTTTAGAGAAAAAATACAACCTTAAAAATGATTTTAGGATTTTTAAACACATATACCTTTTTACCTTTTAAATTCCTTCCTCTTCTTTCCTGACAATTTAAATCAATGTTCAAGTAAATTTATTTTTTTTATTGTAAAGAATAATAAATACATTTTAATTTAATTCTTCATTTTAGCTTCTGTTTTTTCGACGAAAAATATTTGTGAAATATTTCTTCAAACTTATTATGATTAGAATTCAAAAAAATTATTCTGGCAAATCTAGAAAATCTGTAGAATCAAATTTAAATCTTATTTTAATGTCTTTTGAATTTCTTTTAAAATTTTTGTTCTGGAAAATCTAGAAAAAATAATGATTAGTCTTTGTTAGAAATATAGCTTGGTCCAATTTGTTATATATTCTAACAAAGTGTAGATTGTATTTTAACCTATTTAAAACATGTCATCAAAATTCTAAAATTAATCTTAATCAGGAAAAATTACTAATGATGTTCCGTAAATTCTTTTTTTAATTTTTTCAAAAAGATTCAAATTAGCTACTTTTTCTCTTCTTTTTTTCGGTTGAATTTTGAATTTTAAAGAGTTGAAATTGAAGATAAACTATGCTTCAAATTTTAATCGTCATTTTTTTTTTGGTGTTTTCTCCTCTTTTAAACCGTTCAATTAAGTGTAAATATCATTAATTATTAATAATAACATAGAGTTAAAGGTAAATTGAGCAAATTGGCTATTTCTGGCAATTTATTTAAGTGTGTATCAAACTGGTAGCCCTTCGCATTAATCAGTACCCAAGAAGTAGCTCTTGGTTTCAAAAAGGTTGGTGACCCCTGGTCTATTCTATGCGCCTTATAATGCGGTGCGCCTTATATATGAACAACATTTTAAAATAGGCCATTCATTGAAGGCGCGCCTTATAATCCGCTGCGCCTTATAGTGCAGAAAATACGATACATAGTGCTTTTCCCTGGAGACTCAAAGTGCTTTACATACAAAATGCTAGCATTCTAACGTTTATTAACATTAGCATGCTAACAGGTATCATTCATCAAAATATTTGACGCTGATGTGTATACCTGTTAAATTACCTAAAAAGTTAGCATGCTAAAACTGTATGTGCGTCAAATACCAAATTATATTACTCTGAGGTGAGTACCTGAAAGATTTGAATAAAATGCTAATGTGTTGAATTGTGAATTACATTTATATAGTGCTTTTCCATAGAGACTCAAAGTGCTTTACTTACAAAATGCTAACCGGTATCATTCGTCAAAATATTTGACGCTGAGGTTAAATTAGCTGAAAAATTTGCTCAAAATAACGCTAGCATACAAATGTTAGCATGCATCAAGTACCAAAATAAAGCTACAAAATGAGCTTTGAAAAAGCAACGGGTATCATTCATCAAGTAACAAAACATTTGACGCCGAGGTGTATACCTGCAAAATTAGCAACAAAAAAAAAAAGCTAGCATGCTAATACTAGAGTGCTAACTATTGTGTAGCAGGCGGTTAAAAATGTAGCTCCAGGCTGCAAAGGCCCAGTTGGGGCAGCACTTTGGACACCCCTGGCCTGAGACTTGAACCACGAACATGACGTCCTGCTGACTCTTTCAAATGTCAGGACCGTCTGGATAAAACCCGAGACGCCCTTTCGGAGAGCAAGACGCTGAACCACTCGCTAACAGAGCGGGCCCAGACTCTTCAACGAGCCCACGAGGACTCCGAGCTGCGGAATTCTGCCCTGGAGGAACACAAGCAGACGCTGCATCAGGTGAGTCGGTAGTTCAAGTTAAAGTACCCATGATTGTCACACACACACACACACACACACTAGGTGTGGCGAAATTATTCTCCGCATTTGACCCATCACCCTCGGTGAGGGGAGCAGTGAGCAGCAGCGGTGGCCGCGCCCGGGAATCATTTTTGGTGATTTAACCCACAATTCCAACCCTTGAGGGACACAATGTACTGACTAGAGATGTCCGATATTATCAGCCGATAAATGCTTTAAAATGTAATATCGGAAATTATCGGTATCGTTTTTTTAAATTATTGGTATCGTTTTTTTTGGTTTTTTTGTTGTTGTTTTTCAAGTATCACTGTCATTGCCCACGATTTTGTAATCGTATCAGCTGATCTGAGGCCGTATGTTTTGGACACTCGGGTGAAGAGAGGGGCTGAACTGTCAACTGATCACCATCTGGTGGTGAGTTGGGTTAGATGGCGGGGGAAACCTCTGGACAGACCTGGCAAACCCAAGCGTGTAGTGCGGGTGAACTGGGAACGTTTGGAGGAGTCCTCTGTCCGGAAGGACTTCAACTCCCACCTCCGGCGGGACTTCTCTGCCATCCCTGTGGAGGTTGGGGACATTGAACAGGAATGGGCAATGTTCAAAGCCTCTATTGCTAAAGCTGCAGATGCGAGCTGTGGCCAGAAGGTCTTAGGTGCCTCAAGGGGCGGTAACCCTCGAACACCCTGGTGGACAGTGGTGGTCAGGGAAGCCGTCCGACTGAAGAAGGAGTCCTACCGGGGTATGTTATCCCAGGGGACTCCGGAGGCAGTTGCAAGGTACCGGCGGGCCCGAAGGGCAGCGGCCGTGGCTGTGGACGAGGCTAAGCAGAGGGTGTGGGAGCAGTTCGGGGAATCCATGGAGAAGGACTATCGGGCGGCACCAAAGCTGTTCTGGAAGACCATACGGCACCTCAGGAGGGGGAAGCAGGGAACCATCCAAGCTGTGTACGGCAAGGATGGGACTTTGCTGACTTCAAGTGAGGAAGTCGTGGGGCGTTGGAAAGAGCACTTTGAGGAACTCCTGAACCCAAATACATCAGACACACCCTCCCTGATAGGAGCAGGGCCTGAGGATGATGGGGGATCGACGTTGATCTCTCGGAGTGAAGTCACTGAGGTAGTTAGACAACTCCACAGTGGCAAAGCTCCGGGGGTTGACGAGATCCGTCCAGAAATGCTGAAGGCTCTGGGTGTTGATGGGCTGTCTTGGTTGATACGCCTTTTCAACATTGCGTGGAAGTCTGGGACAGTGCCGAGGGAGTGGCAGACTGGGGTGGTGGTTCCCCTTTTCAAAAAGGGGGACCAGAGGGTGTGTGCTAATTACAGGGGTATCACACTACTCAGCCTCCCTGGGAAAGTTTACGCCAAGGTACTGGAAAGGAGGGTCCAGCCGATAGTCGAACCTCAGACTCAAGAGGAGCAATGTGGATTCCGTCCTGGTCGTGGAACAACTGACCAACTCTTTACGCTTGCGGGAATCCTGGAGAGGGCCTGGGAGTATGCCTATCCAGTCTACATGTGTTTTGTGGATTTGGAGAAGGCGTATGACCGCGTCCCTCGGGAGATCTTGTGGGAGGTGCTGAGGGAGTACGGAGTGAGGGGAACCCTGTTGAGGGCCATCCAATCTCTGTACAACCAAAGCGAGAGTTGTGTCCGGGTGCTTGGATGTAAGTCGGATCCGTTTCCAGTGGGGGTTGGTCTCCGCCAGGGCTGCGCTCTGTCACCTATCCTGTTTGTGATTTTCATGGACAGGATTTCTAGGCGGAGTCGTGGCCATGGCGGAGAGGGTATACGTCTCGGGGGGCTAAGTGTTGCGTCACTGCTGTTTGCAGATGATGTGGTCCTGATGGCACCTTCGGTTCGTGACCTTCAGCTCTCACTGGATCGGTTCGCAGCCGAGTGTTCAGCGGCTGGAATGAGGATCAGCATCTCCAAATCTGAGGCCATGGTTCTCAGCAGGAAACCGATGGTTTGTACAGTCCGGGTAGGGGACAGGACTCTGTCCCAGGTGGAGGAGTTTAAGTATCTCGGGGTCTTGTTCACGAGTGAGGGAAAGATGGAGAAGGAAATCAGCCGGAGAATCGGAGCAGCTGGGGCAGTATTGCAGTCTCTCTGCCGCACTGTTGTGACGAAACGGGAGCTGAGCCAGAAGGCAAAGCTCTCGGTCTACCGAGCTATCTACATTCCTACTCTCACCTATGGTCATGAAGTGTGGGTAATGACCGAAAGAATAAGATCGCGGATACAAGCGGCCGAAATGAGTTTCCTCAGAAGGGTGGCTGGCATCTCCCTTAGAGATAGGGTGAGAAGTGCAGTCACCCGAGAGAGACTCGGAGTAGAGCCGCTGCTCCTTCGCTTGGAAAGGAGCCAGCTTAGGTGGTTCGGGCATCTCGTGCGGATGCCTCACGAGCGTCTCCCTAGGGAGGTCCTCGTTGCACGTCCCACTGGGAGGAGGCCCCGCGGCAGACCAAGGACCAGATGGGGGGATAACATCCCCTCTCTGGCCTGGGAACGCTTCGGGATTCCCCAGGAGGAAGTCGCAAATGTTGCTCTGGAGAGGGAAGTCTGGGGGTCTTTGCTGGAGCTGCTGTCCCCGCGACCCGATTCCGGATAAGCGGTTGAAGATGGATGGATGGATGGATGTTGTTGTTTTTTTAATTAAATCAACATAAAAAACACAAGATACACTTACAATTAGTGCACCAGCCCAAAAAAACCTCCCTCCATTTACACTCATTCACACAAAAGGGTTGTTTGTTTCTGTTATTAATATTGTGGTTCCTACATTATATATCAATATATATCAATACAGTCTGCAAGGGATACAGTCCGTAAGCACACATGATTGTGCGTGCTGCTGCTCCACTAATAGTACTAACCTTAAACAGTTAATTTTACTCATTTTCATTCATTACTAGTTTCTATGTAACTGATTTTATATTGTTTTACTTTCTTTTTTATTTAAGAAAATGTTTTTAATTTATTTATCTTATTTTATTTAATACATTTTTTTAAAAAGGAGCTTATCTTCACCATACCTGGTTGTCCAAATTAGGCATAATAATGTGTTAATTCCACGACTGTATATATCGGTATCGGTAAATAAGAGTTGGACAATATCGGAATATCGGATATCGGCAAAAAAGCCATTATCGGACATCCCTCGTACTGACTGTACCTAATGATGTGGCACTGGAGAATCCCGATCACTTGTGTTTTACTAGAGATTGACCGATACGTTTTTTTCAAGGCTGATACCGATACCAATTACCAGTAGTCAAGAATGCCGATAACCGGTATTCGGAGCCGATATTCATTTGCAGTAAAAAGTTATTTAAAGACGAATATTATAAGTCAGTAAACGGATTGATTTAGTCATGGCCACGCCCCTTTAATGACGCACCGAGTGTTGCGACGGCGGCTTTATCGAAGAAGGACAAAAACTGGATTTCCCGGGCGAAAATTCGAAGTTTTGGCAGGTAAGCAGAGGAGTCGTATTGTAGACCGCGACGCAGGAGGGAGGAAAAGGGGGCGGGGCGTTGCCACGTGAGCGCCGCAGGGAAAGCAGACCGGTGAAGAATTCTCACAAGAACTAAAAAAAAAAAAATACCCGGTCAGATATCAAAACATATTTGGGGAGAATTATTGACAATGAGAGTATTTTTTTTAATTCTTAAATGAATATAAAAATGATAATTAGGCTCCAACAAAAGGTAACTTTTCTCCTGCAGTGGTTATTGTTTATCTACTTTATTGGTTTTTATTCTACATACTGCTATCAGGGGCAGCACGGGGGTAGAGGGGTTAGTGCGTCTGCCTCATTTGCATGTTCTCCCCGTGACTGCGTGGGTTCCCTCCGGGTACTCCGGCTTCCTCCCACCTCCAAAGACATGCACCTGGGGATAGGCCCCTCCCACCTCCAAAGACATGCACCTGGGGATAGGCCCCTCCCACCTCCAAAGACATGCACCTGGGGATAGGCCCCTCCCACCTCCAAAGACATGCACCTGGGGATAGGTTGATTGGCAACACTAAATGGTCCCTAGTGTGTGAATGTTGTCTGTCTATCTGTGTTGGCCCTGCGATGAGGTGGCGACTTGTCCAGGGTGTACCCTGCCTTCCGCCCGATTGTAGCTGAGATAGGCTCCAGCACCCCCCGCGACCCCGAAGGGGATAAGCGGTAAAAAATGGATGGATGGATAGATAAATACTGCTATGTACGTACTGAAATCAAAAAGGCCGATACCTTGCCAAATGCCAAATATGCTCCCCAACAATTGTACCTCTAAGCTCTACGTTTTACCGCCGCAGAGTCTGAAGCGGCGGCAAGAAGAGGCAGAGGCCACGGCGCGGGAGAGCGCCGATCAGCTGGAGAGCAAAGTGGAACATCTCCAAGGTTCTCTGCACAAGATGCAGCAGGAGAAGGCAGACGTGGAGAAAGTGCTGGTGCGGCTGGGAAAAGACAAAAGTGCCCTCAGGAAGACGCTGGAGAAGGTGAGAGCGCCTGGGACATCCTACTAACCCTTTCACGCTCCTTCGCCACCTCATGGATTCATCATAATAATAATAATAACTAGAATGCCACGGGGAAACTGCTGATACGTGTGACTGGAACTGAAATGTTTGAATGTGCAGGGTGAGTGGAGTGTGTGGATGTTGGAACGCTTCAAATCGGATGAGAAATGTGGAATATGCAGTCCATTGTATATTGCCCATTCATTTTCAGTGGGGAGAGAACTATTGGAAATTCAGGGGAAACTGGGATTTGAGTAAAGGGAAAACATGTTTTGCGTTGGATATATGGGAAGAGTAGTGTGTGTGGAAGGTTGAAAGGTCGGAAAAGGGTTTAAAAACGATGCAAAACGTTGAGAATTTAGGGCACTGTAGAAGTATAAATACGTCCATTCATTTGAATGGGAATTTCCTGGAAATGTCAGGAAAACTATGAATTTGTGAAAATATTGATATTAGCACAATTGTCCTCGATGATATGAATGTGTTGGTGTAATCATTTTTGGGATCTGTTGTAAAATGTTGATGTAACAACAGTTAGAATTGAGAATGAGTATTTCCAAATTCCTGGAATTTCAGGAAAATTGGGAATTTGTACGGAGAAAAAAAAGGAAACCTTTGTTGTCCCAACTAGGATGATTGTTTTAAAGGTGCAATGGTCAAAAACGGTTAAAAATGTGCACTGTGAAAACTTTCCAGGAAGAGGTGAAAATTGGGAATTCCTGGAAATTGTTTTGAACTTGGAAAATGGTAGTTTTGATTGTCCAAGGTAAGTGGAGTGTGTGGATGTTGGAACGGTTCAAATCGGATTAGAAATGTGGGAAAAACAATTGATTGTATATTTCCCATTCATTGTCAATGGGGAGAAAGAAAACTACCGGAAATTCAGGGAAAACCGGGATTTGAGTAAAGGGAAAACATGTTTTGCGTTGGATATATGGGAAGAGTAGTGTGTGTGGAAGGTTGAAAGGTCGGAATCGGGTTTAAAAACGATGCAAAACGTTGAGAATTTAGGGCACTGTAGAAGTATAAATACGTCCATTCATTTGAATGGGAATTTCCTGGAAATTTCAGGAAAACTATGAATTTGTGAAAATATTGATATTAGCACAATTGTCCTTGATGATATGAATGTGTTGGTGTAATAATTTTTGGAATCTGTCGTAAAATGTTGATGTAACAACAGTTAGAATTGAGAATGGGTATTTAGAAATTCCTGGAATTTCAGGAACATTGGGAATTTGTACGGGAAAAAAAGGAAACCTTTGTTGTCCCAACTAGGATGATTGTTTTAAAGGTGCAATGGTCAAAAACGGTTAAAAATGTGCACTGTGAAAACTTTCCAGGAAGAGGTGAAAATTGGGAATTCCTGGAAATTGTTTTGAACTTGGAAAATGGTAGTTTTGATTGTCCAAGGTGAGTGGAGTGTGTGGATGTTGGAACGGTTCAAATCGGATTAGAAATGTGGGAAAAACAATTGATTGTATATTTCCCATTCATTGTCAATGGGGAGAAAGAAAACTACCGGGAATTCAGGGAAAACCGGGATTTGAGTAAAGGGAAAACATGTTTTGCGTTGGATATATGGGAAGAGTAGTGTGTGTGGAAGGTTGAAAGGTCGGAATCGGGTTTAAAAACGATGCAAAATTTTGAGAATTTAGGGTATTGTAGAACTGTAAATACGTCCATTCATTTGAATGGGAATTTCCTGGAAATTTCAGGAAAACTATGAATTTGTGAAAATATTGATATTAGCACAATTGTCCTCGATGATATGAATGTGTTGGTGTAATAATTTTTGGGATCTGTCGTAAAATGTTGATGAAACAACAGTTAGAATTGAGAATGGTATTTAGAAATTCCTGGAATTTCAGGAACATTGGGAATTTGTACGGGAAAAAAGGAAACCTTTGTTGTCCCAACTAGGATGATTGTTTTAAAGGTGCAATGGTCAAAAACGGTTAAAAATGTGCACTGTGAAAACTTTCCAGGAAGAGGTGAAAATTGGGAATTCCTGGAAATTGTTTTGAACTTGGAAAATGGTAGTTTTGATTGTCCAAGGTGAGTGGAGTGTGTGGATGTTGGAACGGTTCAAATCGGATTAGAAATGTGGGAAAAACAATTGATTGTATATTTCCCATTCATTGTCAATGGGGAGAAAGAAAACTACCGGAAATTCAGGGAAAACCGGGATTTGAGTAAAGGGAAAACATGTTTTGCATTGGATATATGGGAAGAGTAGTGTGTGTGGAAGGTTGAAAGGTCGGAATCGGGTTTAAAAACGATGCAAAATTTTGAGAATTTAGGGTATTGTAGAACTATAAATACGTCCATTCATTTGAATGGGAATTTCCTGGAAATGTCAGGAAAACTATGAATTTGTGACAATATTGATAGTAGCACAATTGTCCTCGATGATATGAATGTGTTGGTGTAATAATTTTTGGGATCTGTTGTAAAATGTTGATGTAACAACAGTTAGAATTGAGAATGAGTATTTCCAAATTCCTGGAATTTCAGGAAAATTGGGAATTTGTACGGAGAAAAAAAAGGAAACCTTTGTTGTCCCAACTAAGATGATTGTTTTAAAGGTGCAATGGTCAAAAACGGTTGAAAATGTGCACTGTGAAAACTTTCCGGGAAGAGGTGAAAATAGGGCTTTGGAAAATCGTGAATTCCCGGAAATTGTTTTGAACTTGGAAAATGGTAGTTTGATTGTCCAAGGTGAGTGGAGTGTGTGGATGTAGGTTTGAAAAATGTACAATTCATTTTTAACGGGCAAAAAATGTCCCGAAAAAAAGGGAAATTTTGGGTAATCTGGTAAAAAAATAAAAATTATTTGGGAGGGCCGAACGTTTTGACACTCGAACGGTTCAAATCGGATGAGAAATGTGGGAAAAACAATCGATTGTATATTTCCCATTCATTGTCAATGGGGAGAAAACTACCGGAAATTCAGGGAAAACCGGGATTTGAGTAAAGGGAAAACATGTTTTGCGTTGGATATATGGGAAGAGTAGTGTGGATGGTTGAAAGGTCGGAATCGGGTTTAAAAACGGTGCAACATTTTGAGAATTTAGGGCATTATAGAACTATAAATACGTCCATTAATTTGAATGGGAATTTCCTGGAAATTTGAAAATTTCGATAAAACCATGAATTTTGAAAATATTGATACTAGCACAATTGTCCTCGATGATATGAATGTGTTGGTGTAATAATTTTTGGAATGTGTTGAAAAATGTTGATGTAATAACAGTTGGAATTGAGAATGGGTATTCCGAAATTCCTTCAATTTCAGGAAAACTGGGAATTTGTACGGAAAAAAAAAAAAAGTTAACTTTTGTTGTCCCAACTAAGATGATTGTTTTAAAGGTGCAATGGTCAAAAACGGTTGAAAATGTGCACTGTAAAAACTTTCCAGGAAGAGGTGAAAATAGGGCTTTGGAAAATCGTGAATTCCTGGAAATTGTTTTGAACTTGGAAAATGGTAGTTTGATTGTCCAAGGTGAGTGGAGTGTGTGGATGTGGGTTTGAAAAATGTTCGATTAATTTTTAACGGGCAAAAAATGTCCCGAAAAAAAGGGAAATTTTGGGTAATCTGGTAAAAAAATTAAAATTATTTGGGAGAGCCGAACGTTTTGATACTCGAACGGTTCAAATCGGATTAGAAATGTGGGAAAAACAATCGATTGTATATTGCCCATTCATTGTCAATGGGGAAAAAACTACCGGAAATTCAGGGAAAACCGGGATTTGAGTAAAGGGAAAACATGTTTTGCGTTGGATATATGGGAAGAGTAGTGTGGATGGTTGAAAGGTCGGAATCGGGTTTAAAAACGGTGCAAAATTTTGACAATTTAGGGCATTATAGAACTATAAATATGTCCATTAATTTGAATGGGATTTTCCTGGAAATTTGGAAATTTTGATAAAACCATGAATTTGTGAAAATATTGATACTAGCACAATTGTCCTCGATGATATGAATGTGTTGGTGTAATCATTTTTGGGATCTGTCGTAAAATGTTGATGTAACAACAGTTAGAATTGAGAATGGGTATTTAGAAATTCCTGGAATTTCAGGAACATTGGGAATTTGTACGGGAAAAAAAGGAAACCTTTGTTGTCCCAACTAGGATGATTGTTTTAAAGGTGCAATGGTCAAAAACGGTTAAAAATGTGCACTGTGAAAACTTTCCAGGAAGAGTTGAAAATTGGGAATTCCTGGAAATTGTTTTGAACTTGGAAAATGGTAGTTTTGATTGTCCAAGGTGAGTGGAGTGTGTGGATGTTGGAACGGTTCAAATCGGATTAGAAATGTGGGAAAAACAATTGATTGTATATTTCCCATTCATTGTCAATGGGGAGAAAGAAAACTACCGGAAATTCAGGGAAAACCGGGATTTGAGTAAAGGGAAAACATGTTTTGCGTTGGATATATGGGAAGAGTAGTGTGTGTGGAAGGTTGAAAGGTCGGAATCGGGTTTAAAAACGATGCAACATTTTGAGAATTTAGGGTATTGTAGAACTATAAATACGTCCATTCATTTGAATGGGAATTTCCTGGAAATGTCAGGAAAACTATGAATTTGTGACAATATTGATAGTAGCACAATTGTCCTCGATGATATGAATGTGTTGGTGTAATAATTTTTGGGATCTGTCGTAAAATGTTGATGTAACAACAGTTAGAATTGAGAATGAGTATTTCCAAATTCCTGGAATTTCAGGAAAATTGGGAATTTGTACGGAGAAAAAAAAGGAAACCTTTGTTGTCCCAACTAGGATGATTGTTTTAAAGGTGCAATGGTCAAAAACGGTTGAAAATGTGCACTGTGAAAACTTTCCCGGGAAGAGGTGAAAATAGGGCTTTGGAAAATCGTGAATTCCTGGAAATTGTTTTGAACTTGGAAAATGGTAGTTTGATTGTCCAAGGTGAGTGGAGTGTGTGGATGTAGGTTTGAAAAATGTACAATTCATTTTTAACGGGCAAAAAATGTCCCGAAAAAAAGGGAAACTTTGGGTAATCTGGTAAAAAAAAGAAAATTATTTGGGAGAGCCGAACGTTTTGATACTCGAACGGTCCAAATCGGATGAGAAATGTGGGAAAAACAATCGATTGTATATTTCCCATTCATTGTCAATGGGGAGAAAACTACCGGAAATTCAGGGAAAACCGGGTTTTGAGTAAAGGGAAAACATGTTTTGCGTTGGATATATGGGAAGAGTAGTGTGGATGGTTGAAAGGTCGGAATCGGGTTTAAAAACGTTGCAAAATTTTGAGAATTTAGGGCATTATAGAACTATAAATACATCCATTCATTTGAATGGGAATTTCCTGGAAATTTGGATAAAACCATGAATTTTTGAAAATATTGATAGTAGCACAATTGTCCTCGATGATATGAATGTGTTGGTATAATAATTTTTGGGATCTGTCGTTAAATGTTGATGTAATAACAGTTAGAATTGAGAATGGGTATTTAGAAAATCCTGGAATTTCAGGAAAATTGGGAATTTGTACGGAAAAAAAAAAGGAAACCTTTGTTGTCCCAACTAAGATGATTGTTTTAAAGGTGCAATGGTCAAAAACGGTTGAAAATGTGCACTGTGAAAACTTTCCGGGAAGAGGTGAAAATAGGGCTTTGGAAAATCGTGAATTCCTGGAAATTGTTTTGAACTTGGAAAATGGTAGTTTGATTGTCCAAGGTGAGTGGAGTGTGTGGATGTTGGAACGGTTCGAATCGGGTGAGAAATGTGGGTTTGAAAAAGGTTCGATTCATTTTTAAGGGGCAGAAAATGTCCCGAAAAAAAGGTAAATTTTGGGTAATCTGGTAAAAAAAAAAAAAAAAATTATATGGGGGAGGCGAACGTTTTGATACTCGAACGGTTCGAATCGGGTGAGAAATGTGGGTTTGAAAAAAGTTTGATTCATTTTTAAGGGGCATAAAATGTCCCGAAAAAAAGGTACATTTTGGGTAATCTGGTAAAAAAAAAAAAAAAATTATATGGGGGAGGCGAACGTTTTGATACTCGAACGGTTCGAATCGGGTGAGAAATGTGGGTTTGAAAAAAGTGCGATTCATTTTTAAGGGGCATAAAATGTCCCGAAAAAAAGGTAAATTTTGGGTAATCTGGTAAAAAAAAAAAAAAATTAAATGGGGGGAGGCGAACGTTTTGATACTCGAACGGTTCGAATCGGGTGAGAAATGTGGGTTTGAAAAAAGTTCGATTCATTTTTAAGGGGCATAAAATGTCCCGAAAAAAAGGTAAATTTTGGGTAATCTGGTAAAAAAAAAAAAAAAATTATATGGGGGAGGCGAATGTTTTGATACTCGAACGGTTCGAATCGGGTGAGAAATGTGGGTTTGAAAAAAGTTCGATTCATTTTTAAGGGGCATAAAATGTCCCGAAAAAAAGGTAAATTTTGGGTAATCTGGTAAAAAAAAAAAAAAAATTATATGGGGGAGGCGAACGTTTTGATACTCGAACGGTTCGAATCAGGTGAGAAATGTGGGTTTGAAAAAAGTTTGATTCATTTTTACCGGGCGGTATAGCTCGGTTGGTAGAGCGGCCGTGCCAGCAACTTGAGGGTTGCAGGTTCAATCCCCGCTTCCGCCATCCTAGTCACTGCCGTTGTGTCCTTGGGCAAGACACTTTACCCACCTGCTCCCAGTGCCACCCACACTGGTTTGAATGTAACTTAGATATTGGGTTTCACTATGTAAAGCGCTTTGAGTCACTTGAGAAAAAGCGCTATATAAATGTAATTCGCTTCGCTTCGCTTCGCTTCGCTTTTAAGGGGCAGAAAATGTCCCGAAAAAAAGGTACATTTTGGGTAATCTGGTAAAAAAAAAAAAAAAAAGTTATATGGGGGAGGCGAACGTTTTGATACTCGAACGGTTCGAATCGGGTGAGAAATGTGGGTTTGAAAAAAGTTTGATTCATTTTTAAGGGGCATAAAATGTCCCGAAAAAAAGGTAAATTTTGGGTAATCTGGTAAAAAAAAAAAAAAAATTATATGGGGGAGGTGAACGTTTTAATACTAATCGGATGAGAAATGTGGGAAAAGCAATCGATTGTATATTTGCCATTCATTGTCAATGGGGAGAAAACTACCAGAAATTCAAGGAAAACCGGGATTTGGGTAAAGGGAAAACATGTTTTGCGTGGGATATATGGGAAGAGTGGTGTGGATGGTTGAAAGGTCGGAATCGGTGGTCTGATGTCTTTCCTGATTGCCTGATTGTGCCCACCTGTGTCACCCTCCCTCGTGTGTATAAATGTCTCGACTTCCTTCTGTCCTGTGCCAGAGTGTTTTCCTATCTTCTTGTGCGTACCTCCAGAGTTCCTTTGCCACAGTCTTGTCTTCAGCCATTGCCACGTTTTTTGTACCTTTTGAACCAAGGGAGATTCTTTGTTTGTAGCCTTTTGTCAGGTAAGATTAGCTTCCCAGTATTGCCTCCGTTGGAGCGATTTTTGTTATATTTAGTAGTTTTGTTCTTAGCCCTTTTTTCCCTCCATAGCCGGAGTGTTTTGAGTTGTTATTATTTTTGTTAGTTAAGTGGTCAGATCAGATCTGTTTTGATAGCCTGTTTTGTTTCACGCGTTTTGGACCCCTTCCCTGTTCAGAATAAATATATGTTTCTGAAAATCCTGCATCTGTGTCAGGCCCGGCCCTAACCAATCTGGCGCCCTAGGCAAGATTTTAGGTGGCGCCCCCCCACCCCCACATCGGCAGTGAAGTGTATATACTCACAAGAAACCGAATAGCTTTGTCTTTGACGTTTTTTTTTTTACTTAAAGAAAGCAAATTAACAATCAGAATGGTTAACAAGATAAAAAAAGATGAATAAATAAATGAATACAAAAAATAAAAAATGAATATATGAAATGCAATATTTTTTACATGCATAAACACAAAATAAAACGTGTCAACAAGTTGCATAAAATAAATAAAAAATACAATATAAATAAGGCACTGCACAAAACAAGATATCAAACCAGTATGACTTTAACAACTATATTACAAAAAAAGGGCATCCCAGAGTTCTCTATTTGTGCTTTTTAATATTGCATTAACTAGAATGACTTACAAATGACTGTACACCAGGGAGTACTGTAATTACCTAACGTTACATTATTATTTTCCATAACAATTTAGCCCCCTCCACAATATTAACCCGACGTTAAAATACAACTAGCTATTTATTGATTAGCAATTGCCGAATCATGTAACATTAGCTTAATGCTAAAAAGCCAGGTTACTATCACATTCTGTAACAGACAAATAATTTCATGTAGGCTAACGTTACCTACCTGCTACCTCTGTCTTTTTCTCGTTTCTCCTCTTCTTTTCTCTTTTTTCTTCCCTGGGCACCTGACAGTTTTGGCCGTTTTGACATCTTGTGTTGATTTTTTTGGTGTGGTGACGTCCAAAAAGAGTCATGATACGGGAAGGGAGGGAGCGTAAGGTTGTAACAAATAATATTTCTATTAAATAGGCTTTACTTTGCATTTTAATTAACGTGGGATTATTTTTTGTATTTAGAAATAATAGTACCAACTTTTTTTTTTTTTTTTTTTAAATATATGTATTTTTTTCTCCAACATTTGTGGCACTGCCGTGGCGCCCCCTGATGGACGGCGCCCTTAGCATTTGCCTATACGGCCTATGCCACGGGCCGGCCCTGATCTGTGTTCAGAGTCCTGTTCCGGTCGTGACATAATCCTCCTTTTTCATTGTCCCATTTACTCTCTGTAAAGCACCAGTTCCATTGGCAGCAAATACTACCACCACCATGCTTGACAGTAGGCTTGGTGTTCCTGGGATTAAAAGTCTCACCTTTTCTCCTCCAAACATATTGCTGGGTATTGTGGCCAAACAGCTCCATTTTTGTGAGCAACAAGTATGTGCTCCAATCACTACATCACAAAATAATAAGAGTTGTAGAAATGATTGGAAACTCAAGACAGCCATGACATCATGTTCTTTACAAGTGTATGTACACTTTTGACCGCGACTGCATGTGTGATGGTGCACATGTGTATGTAATATTGTTATTGGACATGATCATGAGGATATTTGCAGTGCTCACACACACACACACACACACACACACACACACACGTGTGTGGTGAAATGGTGCGTGAAAGAGATAAATGTCGTTGTCATCACCTGATTTGCGCTACGTGATGTGTTGTCAGGCGCAGGCGGACAGTCTGAGGACGCAGGAGGCGGAGAGTCTGAGGACGGAGCAGGCGGGCCAGGTGCAGGCCGGCATGGAGCGCCAGCTGGCGGAGAGGCAGGACCAGGTGACGGCGCTGCAGGTCAGGCCCGAACCGCTCGAGTCGATTGCTCCCAAAGTGAAATGATGAAAGAAGGGCAGATGCACCGACCCCAAAATAGCTGCAGCTAAGTCAATACAACTATAAAATACTATTTTATTGTGCTTACACAGTGAAAGAATGAACTTTCCACTCCAGCACGTTATGGAGACTACATCCCTGGCTGGCTCCGCCCCCTCCAAACTGTCCAAGAAGGACGCTAATGAGCTAAATCAATCAAACTTTTTTTTATATAGCACTTTTATGCACAGGCTAGTTGGAACACCAGTAAAATAAATATATCTTTAAAATAAACACACATGTACACACAACCAGGCTGATATTATCGGCCGATAAATGCTTTAAAATATAATATCGGAAATTATCAGTATCGGTTTTTTATTATCGGTATCGTTTTTATTTTTTTTATTTTTTTATTATTATTTTTTTATTAAATCAACATAAAAAACACAAGATACACTTACAATTAGTGCACCAACCCAAAAAACCTCCCTCCCCCATTTACACTCATTCACACAAAAGGGTTGTTTCCTTCTGTTATTAATATTCTGCTTCCTACATTATATATCAATATATATCAATACAGTCTGCAAGGGATACAGTCCGTAAGCACACATGATTGTGCGTGCTGCTGGTCCACTAATAATACTAACCTTTAACAGTTAATTTGACTCATTTTCATTAATTACTAGTTTCCATGTAACTGTTTTTATATTGTTTTACTTTCTTTTTTATTCAAGAAAATGTTTTTAATTTATTTATCTTATTTTATTTTATACATTTTTTTTAAAAGGACATTATCTTCACCATACCTCCAAATTAGGCATAATAATGTGTTAATTCCACGACTGTATATATCGGTATCGGTTGATATCGGTATCGGTAATTAAAGAGTTGGACAATATCGGATATCGGCAAAAAGCCATTATCGGACATCCCTACACACACTAGAACTCAAATGAAGATTTTATAATAAATAGAGATGTCCGATAATGGCTTTTTTGCCGATATTCCGATATTATCCAACTCTTAATTACCGATTCCGATATCAACCGATACAGATATACACAGTGGTGGAATTAACACATTATTATGCCTAATTTTGTTGTGATGCCCCGCTGGATGCATTAAACAATGTAACAAGGTTTTCCAAAATAAATCAACTCAAGTTATGGAAAACAAATGCCAACATGGCACTGCCATATTTATTATTGAAGTCACAAAGTGCATTATTTATTTTAACATGCCTCAAAACAGCAGCTTGGAATTTGGGACATGCTCTCCCTGAGAAGAGCATGAGGAGGTTGAGGTGGGTGGGGTTGGGGGGTGGGGTTAGGGGTAGCGGAAGGTGTATATTGTAGCGTCCCGGAAGAGTTAGTGCTGCAAGGGGTTCTGGGTATTTGTTCTGTTGTGTTTATGTTGTGTTACGGTGCGGATGTTCTCCCGAAATGTGTTTGTCATTCTTGTTTGGTGTGGCTTCACAGTGTGGCGCATATTTGTAACAGTGTTAAAGTTGTATATACGGTCACCCTCAGTGTGACCTGTATGGCTGTTGACCAAGTATGCCTTGCATTCACTTGTGTGTGTGAAACGCCGTAGATATTATGTGACTGGGCCGGCACGCAAAGGCAGTGCCTTTAAGGCAGGGGTCACCAACCTTTTTGAAAGCAAGAGCTACTTCTTGGGTACTGATTAATGCGAAGGGCTACCAGTTTGATACACACTTAAATAAATTGCCAGAAATAGCCAATTTGCTCAATTTACCTTGAACTCTATGTTATTATTAATAATTAATGATATTTACACTTAATTGAACGGTTTAAAAGAGGAAAAAACACGAAAAAAATGACAACTAAATTTTAAAACTTAGTTTATCTTTAATTTCGACTCTTTAAAATTCAAAATGCAACCGAAAAAAAGAAGAGAAAAACTAGCTAATTCGAATATTTTTGAAAAAATTTAAAAAAATAATTTATGGAACATCATTAGTCATTTTTCCTGATTAAGATTAATTTTAGAATTTTGATGACATGTTTTAAATAGGTTAAAATCCAATCTGCACTTTGTAAGATTATATAACAAATTGGACCAAGCTTTATTTCTAACAAAGACTAATCATTATTTCTTCTAGATTTTCCAGAACAAACATTTTAAAATAAATTCAAAAGACTTTGAAATAAGATTCAAAATTTAATTCTACAGATTTTCTAAATTTGCCAGAATAAATTTTTTAAATTTTAATCATAATAAGTTTGAAGAAATATTTCACAAATATTCTTCGTGGAAAAAACAGAAGCTAAAATGAAAAATTAAATCAAAATGTATTTATTATTCTTTACAATAAAAAAAATAAATTTACTTGAACATTGATTTAAATTGTCAGGAAAGAAGAGGAAGGAATTTAAAAGGTAAAAAGGTATATGTGTTTAAAAATCCTAAAATCATTTTTAAGGTTGTATTTTTAAACAAGTGAAGACCAAGTCTTTAAAATATTTTCTTGGATTTTCAAATTCTATTTGAGTTTTGTCTCTCTTAGAATTAAAAATGTCGAGCAAAGCGAGACCAGCTTGCTAGTAAATAAATAAAATTTAAAAAATAGAGGCAGCTCACTGGTAAGTGCTGCTATTTGAGCTATTTTTAGAACAGGCCAGTGGGCTACTCATCTGGTCCTTACGGGCTACCTGGTGCCCGCGGGCACCGCGTTGGTGACCCCTGCTTTACGGTTTATTGGCGCTCTGTACTTCTCCCTACGTCCGTGTACACAGCGGCCTTTTAAAAAGTCATACATTTTACTTTTTGAAACCGATACCGATAATTTCCAATATCACATTTTAAAGCATTTATCGGCCGATAATATCGGCAGTCCGATATTATCGGACATCTCTAATAATAAGTCGTAGAACCCCAAGAGGGATAAGTGGTGGAACATAAATTTATGGATGGTATTTTACATTTTATAAAATGTTCCTCCTTCCTAAAATGACACAAAACACTTACAGTATGTCATAAATGTTGTACATTTGTGTAACAACTATACTTTAAGCTGATTTATTATAAAACTACATGTTGTACAGTATTTGTTATACATTTGTGTAACTCCTTATCACAACTATACTTTTAGTTGATTCATTATAAAACTACAGAAATGCAGTGGCTGTCACTCAGTCCTGTTACCCTAACACGGGGGTCGGCAACCTGCATGCGGCTCTTTAGTGGACCCCTGGAGCTTTTTCAAAAATGTATAATATTTTTTTTGTTTTAATATGGTTTCTGCAGGACAAACATGACACAAAACTCCCTCATTTTTTTGTTTTAATATGGTTTCTGTAGGACAAACATGACACAAAACTCCCTCATTTTTTTGTTTTAATATGGTTTCTGCAGGACAAACATGACACAAACCTCCCTCATTTTTTTGTTTTAATATGGTTTCTGCACACAAACATGATGCAAAACTCCCTCATTTTTTTGTTTTAATATGGTTTCTGCAGGACAAACATGACACAAACCTCCCTCATTTTTTTGTTTTAATATGGTTTCTGCAGGACAAACATGACACAAACCTCCCTCATTTTTTTGTTTTAATATGGTTTCTGCACACAAACATGATGCAAAACTCCCTCATTTTTTTGTTTTAATATGGTTTCTGCAGGACAAACAAGACACAAACCTCCCTCATTTTTTTGTTTTAATATGGTTTCTGCAGGACAAACATGACACAAACCTCCCTCATTTTTTTGTTTTAATATGGTTTCTGCAGGACAAACATGACACAAAACTCCCTCCATTTTTTGTTTTAATATGGTTTCTGCAGGACAAACATGACACAAAACACCCTCATTTTTTGGTTTTAATATGGTTTCTGCAGGACAAACATGGCACAAAACTCCCTCATTTTTTTGTTTTAATATGGTTTCTGCAGGACAAACATGATACAAAACTTCCTCATTTTTTTTGTTTTAATATGGTTTCTGCAGGACAAACATGACACAAAACTCCCTCATTTTTTTGTTTTAATATGGTTTCTGTAGGACAAACATGACACAAAACTCCCTCATTTTTTTGTTTTAATATGGTTTCTGCAGGACAAACATGACACAAAACTCCCTCATTTTTTTGTTTTAATATGGTTTCTGCACACAAACATGACACAAAACTCCCTCATTTTTTTGTTTTAATATGGTTTCTGCAGGACAAACATGACACAAACCTCCCTCATTTTTTTGTTTTAATATGGTTTCTGCACACAAACATGATGCAAAACTCCCTCATTTTTTTGTTTTAATATGGTTTCTGCAGGACAAACAAGACACAAACCTCCCTCATTTTTTTGTTTTAATATGGTTTCTGCAGGACAAACATGACACAAACCTCCCTCATTTTTTTGTTTTAATATGGTTTCTGCAGGACAAACATGACACAAACCTCCCTCATTTTTTTGTTTTAATATGGTTTCTGCAGGACAAACATGACACAAAACTCCCTCCATTTTTTGTTTTAATATGGTTTCTGCAGGACAAACATGACACAAAACACCCTCATTTTTTGGTTTTAATATGGTTTCTGCAGGACAAACATGGCACAAAACTCCCTCATTTTTTTGTTTTAATATGGTTTCTGCAGGACAAACATGATACAAAACTTCCTCATTTTTTTTGTTTTAATATGGTTTCTGCAGGACAAACATGACACAAAACTCCCTCATTTTTTTGTTTTAATATGGTTTCTGCAGGACAAACATGACGCAAAACTCCCTCATTTTTTTGTTTTAATATGGTTTCTGCAGGACAAACATGACACAAAACTCCCTCATTTTTTTGTTTTAATATGGTTTCTGTAGGACAAACATGACACAAAACTCCCTCATTTTTTTGTTTTAATATGGTTTCTGCAGGACAAACATGACACAAAACTCCCTCATTTTCAGAAAGCCCACTGTTGTGTTTATGCTTCGCTGATGAGAGTATTTGGCGAGCGCCGTTTTGTCCCACTAATATCGGCGGTCCTTGTAGTTGTCGTTGCATGTACAACTTTCTCCGACGCTGCCACAGAAAGACGTGTTCTATGCCAGTCCTTCTTGGTCTCAGTTTGTCCACCAAACCTTTTATACTGTGCGTGAATGCACAAAGGTGAACTTTTTTTGATATTATTGACTTGTTGGAGTGCTAATCAGGCATATTTGGTCAGTGCAAGCTAATCAATGCTAACATGCTATTTAGGCTAGCTGCATTATTATGCCTCGTTTGTAGATATATTTGGGATCATTTAATTTCCTTGCCTTATGTCCTCTGTGTTTGCAAACTAAACTAAATGGATCATGCTGTGCTAAAAACTCACTCCTGTTACTTTTAGTCCTGTAACTCAAATGAATCATTGTTAGCTTCGTAACCTTGTTCAAAATAAAAATGTCCAGCGCTTTTGTTTTTAGTTTCCACTTCCTGTGTGCGCTCCTGTTCTGCCAATGAGCGCTGATTATGCACACCTGCCTCCGATTAGTGATCAGGAGACTTACCTGCATCTGATTAGTGATCAGAGGGCTTCATAGCCTCACTTTCCAGTCGCTACTAAATAGTTTTCATGCTTTGTCGCGGCCCGTATGCTTCCTGTGCACCTGTTGATTAAATACTTTTTTAAAATAATAAATAAATAAGAACAACATAGTGAGATTAATCCATCCATCCATCCATTTTCTACCGCTTGTCCCGTTTGGGGTCGCGGGCTGGATATAGTCGTCATAATAGCAATAAATATAAGACAAAAATAACTGCATTGACAAAACTGACAAATTACAATTTATATGGTATAAAGCAGGGTTGTCCAAACCATGGCGCGCGTGCCAAATGTGGCCCCGTCGACGTCTACTATTTGGCCCGCGAAACATCTTGACTTTAATAAGGAACCTTGCATTTGTTTTAAAACAGTGGTCCCCAACCTTTTTGTAGCTGGGGACAGGTCAACGCTTGAAAATTTGTCCCACGGACCGGGGGCGGGGGGGATTTTTATTTATTTATTTTTTTTTCGTAAAGAAATACAATCATGTGTGCTTACGGGCTGTATCCCTGCAGACTGTATTGATCTATATGGATATATAATGTATATATTGTGGTTTTTTTATGTTGATTTAATTAAATATATATATATATATATATATATATATATATATATATATATATATATATATATATATATATATATATATATATATATATATATATATATATATATATTTTTTTTTTTTTTTTTAATTAAATCAACATTAAAAAAACACAATCTGTAAAGTATGTAAAAAAAAAATATATATATATATATATATTTATTTTTTTTTATTATTTTTTTTCTTGCGCGGCCCGGTACCAATCGGTCCGCGGACCGGTACCGGTGGTTGGGGACCACTGTTTTAAAAGACTGATTTTGATGCTGTCTTTTGTGACGCCGTCAAGTGGCCAGTGTGCGTCAGTTAGATCAAGGAGCTTTAATTATTCTCTGAATAAGGTCTGTGCAGACAACCTTCCCTAGTCATAGTGCAAAAAAAATAAAAAAAATAAAATGCAAAACACTCTCCACACTTATCCATGTTTGGCACATTTTAACTGCATGATATTTCTGATTGATTACAAAACAGCAGCTTTTTAGCTCTTATTTCCAAAATTGTGTACACTACTGAATTGGGGTCTTTTGGCCGCTTATGTGGACACTCATACTGCCATCTGGTGGTGTCAGAAGAGTATAACATACAATGGAATTTGGAAAAAAAAAAGTGTAAAAATTAAAATTAGCATAAAGTACACGTTTGTGTACTTATGGACTAAGATGATTTTTAGTTTTTATTCTAATTAGGGTCCAATAAGCCCAAATAGCAAAGAGAAATTAAAAAAAGCATGTAAACAAACAGCTTGGGCCTTAAGAGGTTAAGGAGTTCGTCACGGAAGTAAACAAGGTAGGAGTCGAACTTTCACATACTCTTAATATCCAATTATATTAATTATCTAATAATCCATTATAATATAATATAATATGTACACATTTTATGCAGTTACTTTGTTGGCTTTCGGCCCCCGATCCAATATTTTTAGCCCAATTTGGCCCCTTGTCCAAAAGTTTGGACACCCCTGGTCTAAAATTGATGTCGTGACTTGTGTGTGCCCAGGCCCACATCAGCCAGCTGGAGCACACCCACACACAGCGCCTCCTAGAGGTCACTGTCCGCCACCACCAGGAGCTGGACGCCGAGACGGCGTGTCTTCGCGGCGCCCAGCTGCAGGCCGAGCAGGCGCTGCAGAGCAGGGAGCGGGCCCACCGCCAGAGGGTGAAATGTCTGGAGGATCAGGTACCTGCAGCGGTCCAAAGCCTGGGTGTGGTCACGCGACTGTATGTCCCACGTCTTTGTGTGTCCCACGTCTTCCCTCCTCCCCCCTGCGTAGGTGTCCACCCTCAAGGAGCAGCTGGACCAGGAGGCTCCGCGGCGGCGACGGGCCCACGTCAAACAGATGCTGCGGCCCGCCGTGCACTCAAGTATGTAGCGCCGTCGACCTGGCAGCCTCCCTGCGGGGAACACCACCAAAACAACACGTTTGGTTTATGAGCGGACAGCACGTGCTAAATTGTTTTTAGGATTTCTTCTGACGCACAAACTGGGGAGCAGACTTTATCCCTCCAAATGTCGGGGATTTCCATGAGTATCCCAAAAAACATCAAATAAATTAAATGAATGCTACACCAAATTGTGACGTGAGCTACACTGAGGAAGGACAAAGACACTTTTCTTCCCATCCGATATTGATATCAAAGATCGGCCTGTTATCGGTAACTTATCAAGCAAGCCCTGATATACAAGCAGTCGTGCAGCGTGTTTACTTGTGCAAACTTCTAAATGTCCGCCAATAAGCACAACATTTCTTCCATTTTAATCAGGGCAAAGGTCAACTCAATGTTTATCGATCAATCAAAGTTTATTTATATAGCCCTAAATCACAAGTGTCTCAAAGGGCTGCACAAGCCACAACGACATCCTCGGTGCAGAGCCCACATAAGGGCAAGGAAAAACTCACAACCCAGTGGGACGTCGGTGTGAATGACTATGAGAAACCTTGGAGAGGACCGCATGTGTGGGTGACCCCCCCCCGCCCCCTCTAGGGCGGACCGGATGCAATGGACGTCGAGTGGGTCTGACATAATATTGTGAGAGTCCAGTCCATAGTGGATCTAACATAATAGTGTGAGAGTCCAGTCCATAGTGGATCTAACATAATAGTGTGAGAGTCCAGTCCATAGTGGATCTAACATAATAGCGTAAGAGTCCAGTCCATAGTGGATCTAACATAATAGTGTGAGAGTCCAGTCCATAGTGGATCTAACATAATAGTGAGAGTCCAGTCCATAGTGGATCTAACATAATAGTGTGAGAGTCCAGTCCATAGTGGATCCAACATAATAGTGAGAGTCCAGTCCATAGTGGATCTAACATAATAGTGAGAGTCCAGTCCATAGTGGATCCAACATAATAGTGTGAGAGTCCAGTCCATAGTGGATCTAACATAATAGTGTGAGAGTCCAGTCCATAGTGGATCTTACATAATAGTGAGAGTCCAGTCCATAGTGGATCTAACATAATAGTGAGAGTCCAGTCCATAGTGGATCCAACATAATAGTGAGAGTCCAGTCCATAGTGGATCTAACATAATAGTGAGAGTCCAGTCCATAGTGGATCTAACATAATAGTGTGAGAGTCCAGTCCATAGTGGATCCAACATAATAGTGAGAGTCCAGTCCATAGTGGATCTAACATAATAGTGTGAGAGTCCAGTCCATAGTGGATCTAACATAATAGTGTGAGAGTCCAGTCCATAGTGGATCTAACATAATAGTGAGAGTCCAGTCCATAGTGGATCTAACATAATAGTGAGAGTCCAGTCCATAGTGGATCTAACATAATAGTGAGAGTCCAGTCCATAGTAGGTCTAACATAATAGTGAGAGTCCAGTCCATAGTAGGTCTAACATAATAGTGTGAGAGTCCAGTCCATAGTGGATCTAACATAATAGTGAGAGTCCAGTCCATAGTGGATCTAACATAATAGTGAGAGTCCAGTCCATAGTGGCTCTAACATAATAGTGTGAGAGTCCAGTCCATAGTGGATCTAACATAATAGTGAGAGTCCAGTCCATAGTGGCTCTAACATAATAGTGAGAGTCCAGTCCATAGTGGCTCTAACATAATAGTGAGAGTCCAGTCCATAGTGGATCTAACATAATAGTGAGAGTCCAGTCCATAGTGGATCTAACATAATAGTGAGAGTCCAGTCCATAGTGGATCTAACATAATAGTGTGAGAGTCCAGTCCATAGTGGATCTAACATAAAAGTGAGAGTCCAGTCCATAGTGGATCTAACATAATAGTGAGAGTCCAGTCCATAGTGGATCTAACATAATAGTGAGAGTCCAGTCCATAGTAGGTCTAACATAATAGTGAGAGTCCAGTCCATAGTGGATCTAACATAATAGTGTGAGAGTCCAGTCCATAGTGGATCTAACATAATAGTGTGAGAGTCCAGTCCATAGTGGATCTAACATAATAGTGGGAGAGTCCAGTCCATAGTGGATCTAACATAATAGTGAGAGTCCAGTCCATAGTGGCTCTAACATAATAGTGAGAGTCCAGTCCCTAGTGGCTCTAACATAATAGTGTGAGAGTCCAGTCCATAGTGGATCTAACATAATAGTGAGAGTCCAGTCCATAGTGGATCTAACATAATAGTGAGAGTCCAGTCCATAGTGGCTCTAACATAATAGTGTGAGAGTCCAGTCCATAGTGGATCTAACATAATAGTGAGAGTCCAGTCCATAGTGGATCTAACATAATAGTGAGAGTCCAGTCCATAGTGGCTCTAACATAATAGTGTGAGAGTCCAGTCCATAGTGGATCTAACATAATAGTGAGAGTCCAGTCCATAGTGGCTCTAACATAATAGTGAGAGTCCAGTCCATAGTGGCTCTAACATAATAGTGAGAGTCCAGTCCATAGTGGATCTAACATAATAGTGAGAGTCCAGTCCATAGTGGATCTAACATAATAGTGAGAGTCCAGTCCATAGTAGGTCTAACATAATAGTGAGAGTCCAGTCCATAGTGGATCTAACATAATAGTGTGAGAGTCCAGTCCATAGTGGATCTAACATAATAGTGGGAGAGTCCAGTCCATAGTGGATCTAACATAATAGTGAGAGTCCAGTCCATAGTGGCTCTAACATAATAGTGAGAGTCCAGTCCATAGTGGCTCTAACATAATAGTGTGAGAGTCCAGTCCATAGTGGATCTAACATAATAGTGAGAGTCCAGTCCATAGTGGATCTAACATAATAGTGAGAGTCCAGTCCATAGTGGCTCTAACATAATAGTGTGAGAGTCCAGTCCATAGTGGATCTAACATAATAGTGAGAGTCCAGTCCATAGTGGCTCTAACATAATAGTGAGAGTCCAGTCCATAGTGGCTCTAACATAATAGTGAGAGTCCAGTCCATAGTGGATCTAACATAATAGTGAGAGTCCAGTCCATAGTGGGGCCAGCAGGAAACCATCCCTAGCGGAGACGGGTCAGCAGCGCAGAGATGTCCCCAACCGATGCACAGGCCAGTGGTCCACCCCGGATCCCGACTCTGGACAGCCAGCACTTCATCCATGGCCACCAGACCTGTGCCCCCCCTCCACAAGGGAGAGGGGGCAGAGGAGAAAAGAAAAGAAACGGCAGATCAACTGGTCTAAAAGGGGTGTCTATTTAAAGGCTAGATTATACAAATGAGTTTTAAGATGGCACTTAAATGCTTCTACTGAGGTAGCATCTCGAACTGTTACCGGGAGGGCATTCCATAGTACTGGAGCCCCAATAGAAAACGCTCTATAGCCCGCAGACTTTTTTGGGGCTCTGGGAATCACTAATAAGCCGGAGTTCTTTGAACGCAGATTTCTTGCCGGGACATATGGTACAATACAATCAGCAAGATAGGCAGGAGCTAGACTGTGTAGTATTTTATACGTAAGTAGTAAAACCTTAAAGTCCCATCTTAAGTGCACAGGAAGCCAGTGCAGGTGAGCCAGTATAGGTATATATATATATGTATATAAAGGTATATACAGTATAGGCATAATATGATCAAACTTTCTTGTTCTTGTCAAAAGTCTAGCAGCGGCATTTTGTACCAACTGTAATCTTTTAATTCAACATGCTAGGCTTTAGCAAAGTCTGTCGAAGGAAATGGCTCCTCAAAATATCACTTTCACAATCGGACCATGTCGGTGTCTGCAGTGATCACTTTGTAAAATGTTTGTTTGAACATTTGATTGAGAAACTTTCTGTGATGCAATCCAGTTCATTCTCTGCTATATTAGCAGTGCTTGAGAGCAGAACTAAACGTGAAGGAAGGACAATAGATGGCATTAGTTTGTGTTCTTTTGTGGTTGCTATGCCTAAATATTACTAGAAAACTTGATTGTAGGCATAAACTAACATTATGTTAAGTGCTAATAATAAATATTGTGATTGTTGGTCCACTCCACCGTATTTTCTTTGTACATTTTCATAACAAACTAAAAGCTTAGTTGTTGTGCAGGAAAGACAAGTGCTTTACTCTACCTAGATGACCATAACGTCTTTGGTGATATTCGTTAGCATCAAGAAAATATCCATAATAGCTTTAATAAATGATAATTGTCAGGTTCAAACACTGATGCCATCTATTAAACAAGACAAGAAGCAAATAAATAAACAGAGACAGAATTCAATTTGGCTCAATTTGAGGAGAGACGCATGGACACTGTACCCTTGCACAGTGTCTCAGCACGCTCTGGCGAAAGATTGTACCCCAGCTCTTTTTATTTGGACTTTCCCTGTTTACATCACAACAGCTGTTTCTAAAGGAATGGGGGCTATGTAAACAGCCATTGGTTTCGGTGACATTAACACAAAAGAAAAAGATGCTTCTGGCTTGGACTGGTCCTGGATCGAGCTTGGCCAGGTCTTGGATCAAAATAGATACCCCCCCCCCCCCGTCTCCTCCCATCGTACACAGCGGAATTTTCCAAGCCTTTGGCTTGGTGCAACAAAGACAGCCTCTGTCTGTTCGCCGGAAGTTTCCGAAAACGGAAACTTTTGTGATAACTTCCACATAATTATTCTAAGAATAATGAAAAATGGGTTATACTTGTATAGCGCTTTTCTACCTTTAATGTACTCAAAGCGCTTTGACACTATTTCCACATTCACCCATTCACACACGTAATAAACTAGATGAATAAATCTCTCCTCCACAGCTAAATAATGAGACAAAATATCATCTTCACAGATAAAAACAAACGCAGACATGATTTGTAGATGAGACTAACACTTGTAGCAGGAAATCAACTGCAAACAAACGTATCCTTTTTCTCATTAGCGTCACCATCACAGCAGCACTTATGTCAATCAAATAAGTTTCTTAGCAATGTACCAATAAGTCCAACTTTGTTTTTAACTTTTGTTTTGAAGTTATTTTTGAGACTTTGAAGACTACATTTGACGCATCTTTCAAGCATTTTTATCATCTTTAGAATCCTGAAAAAATAAGATGTGTGTTCTTGTCTTTCATAATGATTTTGTACGGTAGGCAAAATTCCAAAATAAGTGCAGTTGCCCTCTAATTAAGGTAGTTTAAATGTATATTTCAAATGGTATTCATTATGAAGCAATCAGATGGATGTGCAGGGCATTTTGTGTAATGACAAATAATAATTTTGCAGGTCATTTTATGGTGTGTTTATGATACATTTAGTTTTGGCACCAATTGGTGGTTGTTGTAGACGTCAGCACACTCTGACTCCTGGATGATTCTCTCAGAGTGACGGTCAACATGTCTACTTTGTCATTGTGGCAAATAAAAAGCTACACTGTTTTTTGTGTGTCTATGGCGGGTTGTGTGTCCTTTCACAACATGCTAACCCACTAAAAAACTGTTGATTTAGTGTCGCGTCTGAGAGGATGGTGACCTTCGCTCCCTGCAGCCAGTCTCTGTGCTCAATGTTGATGTGTGCAGTCATGACACCATTTGTGGTCTCGCCTTTTTGCTGCTGACAAACCTCAACTGTGTGTGTGTTTGTGTGTGTGTCCTTGTATTTCTAGCCTTCTTGAGACATGAAGAAGGAAAAGTATCTTCCATATGAGGAGGTGTGAACAAGTGATGACATAAATCAATAACATTGCATCTAATAGACAATGTCTCATTTGTGGTGACATCTATCAAAATGAGGGTGCTCCCAAAAAGGAGGGATTTTTCACATTGACTGTGTGTCGCTTTTAAAAGTACTCCCCCTATGGTCAACATATGAAATAACAAGTGTGTGTAAGAAATTTAAATGCGCCCCCTTTGGACAAAATTAATTTAAATGAATAAATAAATATGTACATTATATAGATACATACTGTAATAACTTGAAGTAAATCATGAAGATTAAAAACCAATTACAAACAAAACATTTTTTTTTTAAATATCTAAAAGCAGTCTTTTTCTCACTTACAAAATTAGGAACAATTTCTCATATTTTTTCTGTTTCTTTAATATTGCAATATTTTTTCGTAAAATTATTACTTTTTTATGTAAAATCACAGTATTGCCAATTTGTTTGTTGTTCCTGTAAAATAGTGACATTTTCTGAATAAAATTATGACTTTTGTCATAATTTTACCAAGTAAAATTCGGATTATTATTATAATATTGCCAACATTTTACAGTTTTCTTATAAAATTGTGACTTTTGTCGAGTAAAATGACGACTCTTTTCATAAAATTGCCAAAATGTTAAGCTTTTCTCGTAAAATTGCGACTGTTATTGAGTAGAATTCCAACTTTTATCATAATATTGCGCAAATGTTCCGTTTTTCTTGTAAAATTTTGACTTGCGTCGGGTAAAATTACGACTTCTAAAATAATGCTGCCACAATTCTAAGTTTTTCTTGTGAAATTCCAACTCAGTTTTCACAACAAGTTTTTTTTATATTTGCATAGTATGTATATATTATTAATGTTGTAAATACACATCTTTATATATATAGAAAGGGTGGTCCTAAAGAGGTAGGCATTTTTCTCAGGTCTCAAGAAGGTAACAAACACAAGAATGTGTGTGTGTGTGTTCTTGTATTTCTAGCCTTCTTGAGACATGAAGAAGGAAAAGTATCTTCCATATGAGGAGGTGTGAACAAGTGATGACATAAATCAATAACATTGCATCTAATAGACAATGTCTCATTTGTGGTGACATCTATCAAAATGAGGGTGGTCCCAAAAAGGAGGGATTTTTCACATTGACTGTGTGTCGCTCTTAAAAGTACTCCCCCTGTGGTCAACATATGAAATAACAAGTGTGTGTAAGAAATTTAAATGCGCCCCCTTTGGACAAAATTAATTTAAATAAATAAATAAATATGTACATTATATAGATACATACTGTAATAACTTGAAGTAAATCATGAAGATTAAAAACCAATTACAAACAAAACTTTTTTTTTTTAAATATCTAAAAGCAGTCTTTTTCTCACTTACAAAATTAGGAACAATTTCTCATATTTTTTCTGTTTCTTTAATATTGCAATATTTTTTCGTAAAATTATTACTTTTTTATGTAAAATTATTACTTTTTTTTATGTAAAATTATTACTTTTTAATACAAAACGGTGACATTTTTCATATAAAAATCAGACTTGTATCACAGTATTGCCAATTTGTTTGTTGTTCTTGTAAAATAGTGACATTTTTTGAATAAAATTATGACTTTTGTCATAATTTTACCAAGTAAAATTCAGATTATTATTATAATATTGCCATAAAATTGTGACTTTTGTCGAGTAAAATGACGACTCTTTTCATAAAATTGCCAAAATGTTAAGCCTTTCTCGTAAAATTGCGACTGTTATTGAGTAGAATTCCAACTTTTATCATAATATTGCACAAATGTTCCGTTTTTCTTGTAAAACTTTGACTCGCGTCGGGTAAGTTTTTCTTATGAAATTGTGACCTTTTTCTTGTGAAATTCCAACTCATTTTTCACAACAAGCTTTTTTATATTTGCATAGTATGTATATATTATTAATGTTGTAAATACACATCTTTATATATCTAGAAAGGCTGGTCCTAAAGAGGGAGGCATTTTCCTCAGGTCTCAAGAAGGTAACAAACACAAGATTATGTGTGTGTGTGTGTGTGTGTGTGTTCTTGTATTTCTAGCCTTCTTGAGACATGAAGAAGGAAAAGTATCTTCCATATGAGGAGGTGTGAACAAGTGATGACATAAATCATGGTCCCAATAACATTGCATCTAATAGACGATGTCTCATTTGCACCCCTGCTGCTAATGAGGGTGGTCCCAAAACTGAGGTATTTTTCAAATTGACCGTGTTTTCGCTTTTAAAAGTGCTCCCCATCTAGTCAACATATGAAATAACAAGTGTGTGTAAGAAATTTAAATGCGCCCCCTTTGGACAAAATTAATTTAAAAAAATAAATAAATATGTACAGTATATAGATACATACTGTAATAACTTCAAGTAAATCATGAAGATTAAAAACCAATTACAAACAAAACATTTTTTTTTTAAATATCTAAAAGCAGTCTTTTTCTCACTTACAAAATTAGGAACAATTTCTCATATTTTTTCTGTTTCTTTAATATTGCAATGTTTTTTCGTAAAATTATTACTTTTTTATGTAAATATTACTTTTTTTTATGTAAAATTATTACTTTTTAATACAAAACTGTGACATTTTTCATATAAAAATCAGACTTGTATCACAGTATTGCCAATTTGTTTGTTGTTCCTGTAAAATAGTGACATTTTTTGAATAAAATTATGACATTTGTCATAATTTTACCAAATAAAATTCAGATTATTATTATAATATTGCCATAAAATTGTGACTTTTGTCGAGTAAAATGACGACTCTTTTCATAAAATTGCCAAAATGTTAAGCTTTTCTCGTAAAATTGCGACTGTTATTGAGTAGAATTCCAACTTTTATCATAATATTGCACAAATGTTCCGTTTTTCTTGTAAAATTTTGACTCGCGTCGGGTAAGTTTTTCTTGTGAAATTGTGACCGTTTTCTTGTGAAATTCCAACTAATTTTCCACAACAAGCTTTTTTATATTTGCATAGTATGTATATATTATTAATGTTGTAAATACACATCTTTATATATCTAGAAAGGCTGGTCCTAAAGAGGGAGGCATTTTTCTCAGGTCTCAAGAAGGTAACAAACACAAGAATGTGTGTTTGTGTGTGTTCTTGTATTTCTAGCCTTCTTGAGACATGAAGAAGGAAAAGTATCTTCCATATGAGGAGGTGTGAACAAGTGATGACATAAATCAATAACATTGCATCTAATAGACAATGTCTCATTTGTGGTGACATCTATCAAAATGAGGGTGGTCCCAAAAAGGAGGGATTTTTCAAATTGACTGTGTGTCGCTTTTAAAAGTGCTCCCCCTCTGGTCAACATATGAAATAACAAGTGTGTGTAAGAAATTGAAATGCGCCCCCTTTAGACAAAATTAATTCCAAAAAATAAATATGTATATAGAGACATACTGTAATAACTTGAAGTAAATAATGAAGATTAAAAACCAATTACAAACAAAAATAAATAAATAAAAAAAAGATCTAAAAGCAGTGTTTTTCTCACTTATAAAATTGGGAACAATTTCTCATATTTTTTGTTGTTTCTGTAATATTGCAATATTTTCTCGTAAAATTATTACTTTTTTATGTAAAATTATTACTTTTTAATACAAAACGGTGACATTTGTCATATAGAAATCAGACTTTTCTCACAATATTGGCAATTTTTTTGTTGTTTCTGTAAAATAGTGACATTTTTTGAGTAAAATTATGACTTTTGTCATTATTTTGCCAAGTAAAATTCCGATTATTATTATAATATTGCCAACATTTTACAGTTTTCTTAAAAAATTGTGACTTTTGTGGAGTAAAATGACGACTCTTTTCATAAAATTGCCGAACTGTTAAGCTTTTCTCGTAAAACTTTTATCATAATATTGCACAAATGTTCAGTTTTTCTTGTAAAATTTTGACTCGCGTCGATTAAAATGACGACTTTTATTATAACGCTGCCACAATTCAAAGTTTTTCTTTTGAAATGATGATCTTTTTCTTGTGAAAGTCCAACTAATTTTCCACAACAAGCTTTTTTATATTTGCATAGTATGTATATATTATTAATGTTGTAAATACACATCTTTATATATCTAGAAAGGCTGGTCCTAAAGAGAGAGGCATTTTTCTCAGGTCTCAAGAAGGTAACAAACACAAGAATGTGTGTTTGTGTGTGTGTGTGTTCTTGTATTTCTAGCCTTCTTGAGACATGAAGAAGGAAAAGTATCTTCCATATGAGGAGGTGTGAACAAGTGATGACATAAATCAATAACATTGCATCTAATAGACAATGTCTCATTTGTGGTGACATCTATCAAAATGAGGGTGGTCCCAAAAAGGAGGGATTTTTCACATTGACTGTGTGTCGCTTTTAAAAGTGCTCCCCCTCTGGTCAACATATGAAATAAGTGTGTGAAAGAAATTGAAATGCGCCCCCTTTAGATCAAATTAATTCAAAAAAATAAATATGTATATAGATACATACTGTAATAACTTGAAGTAAATAATGAAGATTAAAAACCAATTACAAACAAAAATAAATAAATTAAAAAAAGATCTAAAAGCAGTGTTTTTCTCACTTATAAAATTGGGAACAATTTCTCATATTTTTTGTGTTTCTGTAATATTGCAATATTTTCTCGTAAAATTATTACTTTATGTAAAATTAGTACTTTTTCATACAAAACGGTTACATTTGTCATATAGAAATCAGACTTTTCTCACAATATTGCCAATTTTTTTGTTGTTCCTGTAAAATAGTGACATTTTTTGAGTAAAATTATGACTTTTGTCATTATTTTGCCAAGTAAAATTCCGATTATTATTATAATATTGCCAACATTTTACAGTTTTCTTAAAAAATTGTGACTTTTGTGGAGTAAAATGACGACTCTTTTCATAAAATTGCCGAACTGTTAAGCTTTTCTCGTAAAACTTTTATCATCATATTGCACAAATGTTCAGTTTTTCTTGTAAAATTTTGACTCGCGTCGAGTAAAATGACGACTTTTATTATAACGCTGCCACAATTCAAAGTTTTTCTTGTAAAATGTTGACTCGCGTCAAGTAAAATGACGACTTTTATTATAACGCTGCCACAAGTTTTTCTTGTGAAATTGTGACCTTTTTCTTGTGAAAGTCCAACTCATTTTTCACAACAAGCTTTTTTATATTTGCATAGTATGTATATATTAGGGATGTCCGATAATGGCTTTTTGCCGATATCCGATATTCCGATATTGTCCAACTCTTTAATTACCGATACCGATATCAACCGATACCGATATCAACCGATATATGCAGTCGTGGAATTAACACATTATTATGCCTAATTTGGACAACCAGGTATGGTGAAGATAAGGTACTTTTTTAAAAAATTAGTAAAATAAGATAAATAAATTTTAAAAAAATTATTGAATAAAAAAGAAAGTACAACAATATAAAAACAGTTACATAGAAACTAGTAATGAATGAAAATTAGTAAAATTAACTGTTAAAGGTTAGTACTATTAGTGGAGCAGCAGCACGCACAATCATGTGTGCTTACGGACTGTATCCCTTGCAGACTGTATTGATATATATTGATATATAATGTAGGAAGCAGAATATTGATAACAGAAAGAAATGGGGGGAGGGAGGTTTTTTGGGTTGGTGCACTAATTGTAAGTGTATCTTGTGTTTTTTATGTGGATTTAATTTAAAAAAACAAAAAAAAACAACAACAAAAACGATACAGATAATTAAAAAAACGATAATTTCCGATATTACATTTTAACGCATATATCGGCCGATAATATCGGCAGGCCGATATTATCGGACATCTCTAGTATATATTATTAATGTTGTAAATACACTTCTTTATATATCTAGGAAGGCTGGTCCTAAAGAGGGAGGCATTTTTCTCAGGTCTCAAGAAATAGCAAACACAAGAATGCGTGTGTGTGCGTGTGCGTGTGTGTGTGCGTGTGTGTGTGTGTGTGTTTGCGTGTGTGTGTGTGTGTGTGTGTGAGCCATGACTGACTCCTTGTGCACAGTGCAGCCCAGTTGAAAGCGGGCCCTTTGATTAGCATAGCCCCGCCCACTGGGTGATCCGGTTACCGGCCCCGACTGCCGCCATTGGCCGGCCTTGGCTAATTATGCAAGGTGGAGAATCCCCGTGGGGGAGGTGTGGCCAGAAGTGAAAGAAGTCCTTTGGCAGGCGGAATAGAGTCTTTATTGAGGATATCTCAAAGCGCGCCATCAGGGACCAAGTCGGCGGATTGTTGGGGGAATCTGCGCTGCCGCTGCCGCCTTTTTCCTTCCTTCCCCCGCGGCGTGCAGAATGCAAGGAGCCCGCAGTCCTCGTCAGAGTTGCCGGAGCGTGAGGACCCAGGAGACCCAGGTGTGAGTCTTCCCTCCCCCGCCCCGCTCCGCTCCATCCCCATGGCCATGGTGCTGCTGCCCTGCCTCTTGCTCTCCCTGGACCTGCTGCTGAGGGCGGAGGCTGCCGTGCCCCTGCAGGACTTCTACCCCTTCGGTCTGGACCAGGGGGACTCTCAGACCGTGGCCCAGGACGACGGAGGCTCCGGGCTGGTGGAGATCTCCGTGGCGTTCCCCTTCTTTGGAGACCGGCACTCGGGACTCTATGTGAGTGTCTATATATGTCTATATATGTATGTATGTATGTATGTCTTTATATATATGTATATATATATATATATATATATATATATATATATATATATATATATATATATATATATATATATATATACGTGTCTATATATACAATATATATATATATACGTGTCTATATATACAATATATGTCTATATGTATGTCTATATATATGTGTATATATATAAATATCTATATACAGTATATGTCTATATATATATATATGTCTATATATATATATATATATGTGTCTATATATATGTATATATATATACGTGTCTATAAATATATGTATATATATATATACGTGTCTATAAATACAGTATATGTCTATATATAAGTGTATATATATAAATATCTATATACAGTATATGTCTATATATATGTCTATATGTATATATATATATACGTGTCTAAATACAGTATATGTCTATATATATGTTTATATGTATGTATGTATGTTTATATATGTGTATATATATAAATATATATATATATATATATATACGTGTCTATATATACAATATATGTCTATATGTATGTCTATATATATGTGTGTATATATAAATATCTATATACAGTATATGTCTATATATATATATATGTCTATATATATATATATATATGTGTCTATATATATATATGTATATATATATATACGTGTCTATAAATATATGTATATATATATATAGGTGTCTATAAATACAGTATATGTCTATATATATGTGTATATATATAAATATCTATATACAGTATATGTCTATATATATGTCTATATGTATATATATATATATATATATGTGTCTAAATACAGTATATGTCTATATATATGTTTATATGTATGTCTGTATGTATGTTTATATATGTGTATATATATAAATATCTATATACAGTATATGTCTATATATACATATATGCTTAGGCTGCTGCCCCCGCGACCCGACCTCGGATAAGCGGAAGAAGATGGATGGATGGATGGATATATGTCTATATATATATATATATATATATATGTGTGTGTGTATATGTGTGTCTATGTCTATATATATGTCTACATATATATTGTATATATATCTATATATATGTATATATTTATGTGTATATATATATATATAAATATCTATATACAGTATATGTCTATATACACATCTATATGTATGTCTATATATATATGTCTATATGTATGTCTATATTTATGTATATATATATAAATATCTATATTTAGTATGTCTATATATACTTTTTTTATATATATATATAAATATCTATATACAGCATATGTCTATATATACGTCTATATGTACGTCTATATGTATGTCTATATATATATATATGTCTATATGCACGTCTATATATATATATATATATATATACAGTATGTCTATATACATATGTATATATATATGTCTATATGTATGTATATATATGTCTATATATATATATGTATATGTCTATATATAAATATATATATAAATGTCCCATTTACCATTTATATGGCTCTATATACAGTATATGTCTATATATACGTCTATATGTATGTCTATCTACAGATTATGTCTATATGTATGTAAATATTTATGTCTCTATATATGTCTATATATATATATATATATATATATATATATATATATATATATATATATATGTATATGTCTATATGTATGTATATATTTATGTTTATATATATGTCTAAATATAAATATATATAAATTTCCCATTTACTATTTACCATACATATGTCTCTATATACAGTATATGTCTATATATATGTAGGTCTATTTACAGTTTATGTCTATATATATGTCTATATAAATGTGTGTGTGTATATATATATATATATATATATATATATATATATATATATATATATATATATACAGTCGTGGTCAAAAGTGTACATACACTTGTAAAGAACATGATGTCATGGCTGTCTTGAGTTTCCAATCATTTCTACAACTCTTATTTTGTTGTGATGTAGTGATTGGAGCACATACTTGTTGCTCACAAAAAACATTCATGAAGTTTGCTTCTTTTATGAATTTATTATGTGTCTACTGAAAATGTGCTGGCTCAAAAGTATACATACAGCAGAGGTGGGACCAAGTCATTGCTTTGCAAGTCACAAGTAAGTCTCAAGTCTTTGCCCTCAAGTCTCGAGTCAAGTCCCGAGTCAAGACAGGCAAGTCCCGAGTCAAGTCCAAAGTCAAGACTGGAAAGTCTCAAGTCAAGTCACAAGTCCTGCATTTTGAGTTTCGAGTCCTTTCAAGTCCTTTTAACCACAGACTAATATTTTTTACACAGATTGTGTATGCTTTTAAAACGCTGTATTTATTTATTAAAACAAGTGCTTTTGAAATAGCAGGAAAAAAAGTAGTACTGACATTGCAATTCATAATAGCACTATTAACCAGTCATTTTAAACATTTAACTCATTCCTTTACAGAATAAACACATTTGCAAAAACAAGTGCAACTGTACTTATTTGTACAAAAGTGTTAACATTGTATTTCCATGGCATATTGCATTGTAACTAGTTCCACAGCAGTTTCTATTCTGTTCTTACCTTATCTCATTGATCTCATCTCATACTGTATGTGTGTTGATGTGTGCGTACATATGAAAAACATAACAAATACATGAACATAACAATGAACAGAGTTGTACTTTTTACATGTCAGGGCCCTATGCAATATGTACACATATTCTTAATATAGTATACATTTTAACTGACCTTTATTTGACTATGTTTGTCTTTTTGTAGGTGGCTAAAATACGCGGTGCTGCTGACCGCCGTCTAACGTTACGTTACTGTGTGTGATACATTGACTAACGTTACGTTACTGTGTGTGATACATTGACTAACGTTAGGTTACTGTGTGTGATACATTGACTAACGTAACGTTATGTATAGGTACCTCATGGAACCCTGCTTAAAAAAATCACTTGACAAAAAGTATGAATAAGGTAGCAAACTGCAGTGGACGCAACATATTGCTGTGTTTGAAATGACGTTATAACCATAGACATCTTATAAGTAGACGCAATATTGGTTGCTGTGACGCGAGCAAATTGCATCTTGAAGTGGTGATGAGGAGCCTAAACTGACAGTTGACAGGTAGAAAACAAAGATGCTAAACTGACAGTTGACAGGTAGAAAACAAAGATGGTGTTTAGCGTTTTCCTGCTCATATGAGCGGATTGTTGAAAATAGGAATCGGGGGATTACTTTTCACAAGTAAGATTTAACATTAACGTACTATTGGTTGTATTTGATGAAAATAATATTAGCACAGAGTTGAGAAGGAGCAAAGATCTTCAATATTTGTATGTGAAAATCACAAATAAATCTTCTGGGGGAGGATGACGCCCCTACAGGGGTTTGGTTTGCAAACTTTCAGCCCCACCTAAAACAAAATTCACCAGCCGCCACTGATTATGATGCATTCTCATTTTAGGCAAAATATAAGACAATACTTTCTTAACAGTATAATTGTAGGCTGGAATAAGTCTTCAAGTAACAATATTCAAATACTAACATTGTTGGGTAAGACAGAATTTGGTTTTATTCTGAATCCAGTGAAACAGATTGGTGGTTTTAGCTGATATAAAGACTTTCAGGTGTTTATATATGTTTATGTTTAAGTATTTGGCAGACACTTTTATCCAAAGCGACATACATAAAAAATACATATAAAACAATGACTGTAAACATGATCATTTAAGGGAAGAATGTAATACAAAATATCAATACAAAGTGTCAAGACAGAATAAACTCTCTGCTGCTGCAGCAACAGAGATACAGTCTATAAGATATATAGATATCTAATGTTGTTTATGTAGCATGTATATATAACCTCATCATATAGTCTCTTCAACTTAAAAATAGTTTTTTCCCCCTTCTCTGGGATTATATTCCCAGTTTTGATCTGGTCACTTATAGCATATAAGAATATTCTATTACTGTTAAGCAAACTAAGAATAATAAAACATGTGTCCGTTATCATAGCTACACGTATGACAAAAAAGCGCCTGAAAATGAGTGGTATTCAGTGAGGTAAGATGAATTAAATGCGTTGACAGTTCATTGCTCCTGCCAAATGAATTGCACTGAGTGGAGCGGATCACCACTCCAAGATGGCGGCCCCGCGTCTCGTCTGCGCCAGTAGGCAGTAGCGCTCCATGCTGTGTACCCTTATAAGATGTCTATGGTTATGACGTTAGCAGTGAGTTTACAGCCTCACTGATTTAACTACACAGCAAATAAAAGTCACGTTACTTAGCCAATAAACGTTAGCTTACATTCAAAACTTACCCTTCTTTGTGCAACTTCAAATGTCGAACGAAGTTGGAAGTTGTTGCGTCTCCGTCTGTAATATTCCAACTACGTGATTTGCATACGGCAATTCGTTTTTTGTTGACCAAGTCGTAGTTTTTATACCCGAACGAAACCAACTTTGGTATAAATCTTTCTCACTGGCGCATTGTTTGACAACTCTTGTTCATTGGTTGTCCTGCAATTTGATTGGATGAATGCTGTGTGATGAAAACAATGTAGATCTAATTTGATTGGCTGTTGTACTGCGAGCACACACGCTGACACGCAGCACACACGGTGATAGACAGACACATACAAAATGAAAGCTACGGAGCGCTCCCAAATAACTTTTTAAACTTTAGGTTTTGGGGAAAGTAGCAAGTCATGTCAAGTCAAAAGACTCAAGTCCAAGTGAAGTCACAAGTCATTGATGTTAAAGTCCAAGTCGAGTTGCAAGTCTCTTTACATTTTGTCAAGTCGAGTCTAAAGTCATCAAATTCATGACTCGAGTCTGACTCGAGTCCAAGTCATGTGACTCGAGTCCACACCTCTGACATACAGCAATGTTAATATTTGCTTACATGTCCCTTGGCAAGTTTACCTGCAATAAGGCACTTTTGGTAGCCATCCACAAGCTTCTGCTGGAACTTTTGACCACTCCTCTTGACTAAATTGGTGCAGTTCAGCTAAATGTGTTGCTTTTCTGACATGGACTTGTTTCTTCAGCATTGTCCACACGTTTAAGTCAGGACTTTGGGAAGAAAACCTTCATTCTAGCCTGATTTAGCCATTCCTTTACCACTTTTGACATGTGTTGGGGGTCATTGTCCTGTTGGAACACCCAACTGTGCCCAAGACCCAACCTCCGGGCTGATGGTTTCAACTTGTCCTGAAGAATTTGGAGGTAATCCTCCTTTTTCATTGTCCCAGTTCCATTGGCAGCAAAACAGGCCCAGAGCATAATACTACCACCACCATGCTTGACGGTAGGTGTGATGTTCCTGGGATTAAAAGGCCTCACCTTTTCTTCTCCAAACGTATTGTGGCCAAACAGCTCCATTTTTGTTTCATCTGTGTATGTAACCTTTGGACCACGACTGTATACGTCTATATATATATATGTCTATATATAAGTCTATTTATAAGTCTATATGTATGTCTATATATACGTGTGTATACAAGGCACCGTGACATGGTGTGGAGATGCAGCCAAGCGCTACACAGAGAGTTTGTACATGTTGTAAGATGATTGGTAGGGTGTCCCCTTCCCCCGGCCGGGGGTCCGTCCCCGCGTGCGGACCATCGGCGCATTTTCGCACGCTTTGATCCGCCTCCGTGGTGTCTCAGGTTCGCACAAGACAGAACCTTAAATCAGCACCACCTGTTGCGGTAACGTGCGTCGCCCGCCGCCGCGAGTCCCGAGCGGGAGGAGGCTGGGGGAACCATGGCAACTGGGCGAGGTCAAAGGTGGACCGGCTGGGCTGATCAAGGCGAGGCGACGGAACAAAAATGCGGCGTGTTTTCTCGCTGGCGTCAAGACGAGATGAGGCACGCCAGCAACAGAGTGCTGTCACATGCCACGTGCAGTCTTCATTTTGACAACACTTTTTTCATCGACCCAATTTGACCCACTACAGAGTGGTATATACCCTCCAAGTTTGGGGTAAAAAAAATCCATATATTAGCCGCACTGGACTATAAGTGGCAGATATATACGTTGTGAAATTAGTTCTTTACACAGAAATATTTATTTACATACCTTAATTGTTCCCAAACGGTGTATGTAACACGGCAGTAAAACGGCTGATCAAACAAAACAGAAGTCATGGTCATGGACCCACCAGCTGCGCAAACTAGCTCTCCAATCAGCTAAACAGACTCAATAACTCCACGGTGACGTTTTGGTGAATTTAAGAAAAGAAAGCCATTGTAAGTTAATAATTAAACGTGTTAGCATTTTAGCTAATGCTAACGACGCTAGCTTGATTACATTATGATAGCATGTACAAATATGTATGAAAACACCCCTAGTCCATAGTGGATCCAACATAATAGTGTGAGAGTCCAGTCCATAGTGGATCTAACATAATAGTGTGAGAGTCCAGTCCATAGTGGATCTAACATAATAGTGTGAGTCCAGTCCATAGTGGATCTAACATAATAGTGTGAGAGTCCAGTCCATAGTGGATCTAACATAATAGTGTGAGAGTCCAGTCCATAGTGGATCTAACATAATAGTGTGAGAGTCCAGTCCATAGTGGATCTAACATAATATTGTGAGAGTCCAGTCCATAGTGGATCTAACATAATATTGTGAGAGTCCAGTCCATAGTGGATCTAACATAATATTGTGAGAGTCCAGTCCATAGTGGATCTAACATAATAGTGAGAGTCCAGTCCATAGTGGATCTAACATAATATTGTGAGAGTCCAGTCCATAGTGGATCTAACATAATATTGTGAGAGTCCAGTCCATAGTGGATCTAACATAATAGTGAGAGTCCAGTCCATAGTGGATCTAACATAATATTGTGAGAGTCCAGTCCATAGTGGATCTAACATAATAGTGTGAGTCCAGTCCATAGTGGATCTAACATAATAGTGAGAGTCCAGTCCATAGTAGGTCTAACATAATAGTGAGAGTCCAGTCCATAGTAGGTCTAACATAATAGTGAGAGTCCAGTCCATAGTGGATCTAACATAATAGTGTGAGAGTCCAGTCCATAGTGGATCTAACATAATAGTGAGAGAGTCCAGTCCATAGTGGATCTAACATAATAGTGTGAGAGTCCAGTCCATAGTGGATCTAACATAGTGTGAGAGTCCAGTCCATAGTGGATCTAACATAATAGTGTGAGAGTCCAGTCCATAGTGGATCTAACATAATAGTGTGAGAGTCCAGTCCATAGTGGATCTAACATAATAGTGAGAGTCCAGTCCATAGTGGATCTAACATAATAGTGTGAGAGTCCAGTCCATAGTGGATCTAACATAATAGTGAGAGTCCAGTCCATAGTGGATCCAACAAAATAGTGAGAGTCCAGTCCATAGTGGATCTAACATAATAGTGTGAGAGTCCAGTCCATAGTGGATCTAACATAATAGTGACAGTCCAGTCCATAGTGGATCTAACATAATAGTGTGAGAGTCCAGTCCATAGTGGATCTAACATAATAGTGTGAGAGTCCAGTCCATAGTGGATCTAACATAATAGTGAGAGAGTCCAGTCCATAGTGGATCTAACATAATAGTGAGAGAGTCCAGTCCATAGTGGATCTAACATAATAGTGTGAGAGTCCAGTCCATAGTGGATCTAACATAATAGTGAGAGAGTCCAGTCCATAGTGGATCCAACATAATAGTGTGAGTCCAGTCCATAGTGGATCTAACATAATAGTGTGAGAGTCCAGTCCATAGTGGATCCAATATAATATTGTGAGAGTCCAGTCCATAGTGGATCTAACATAATAGTGAGAGAGTCCAGTCCATAGTGGATCCAACATAATAGTGTGAGAGTCCAGTCCATAGTGGATCTAACATAATAGTGTGAGAGTCCAGTCCATAGTTGATCTAACATAATAGTGACAGTCCAGTCCATAGTGGATCTAACATAATAGTGTGAGAGTCCAGTCCATAGTGGATCTAACATAATAGTGAGAGAGTCCAGTCCATAGTGGATCTAACATAATAGTGTGAGAGTCCAGTCCATAGTGGATCTAACATAATAGTGAGAGAGTCCAGTCCATAGTGGATCTAACATAATAGTGTGAGTCCAGTCCATAGTGGATCTAACATAATAGTGAGAGAGTCCAGTCCATAGTGGATCTAACATAATAGTGTGAGAGTCCAGTCCATAGTGGATCCAATATAATATTGTGAGAGTCCAGTCCATAGTGGATCTAACATAATAGTGAGAGAGTCCAGTCCATAGTGGATCTAACATAATAGTGTGAGAGTCCAGTCCATAGTGGATCTAACATAATAGTGTGAGAGTCCAGTCCATAGTTGATCTAACATAATAGTGACAGTCCAGTCCATAGTGGATCTAACATAATAGTGTGAGAGTCCAGTCCATAGTGTATCTAACATAATAGTGTGAGTCCAGTCCATAGTGGATCTAACATAATAGTGAGAGAGTCCAGTCCATAGTGGATCTAACATAATAGTGTGTGAGTCCAGTCCATAGTGGATCCAATATAATATTGTGAGAGTCCAGTCCATAGTGGATCTAACATAATAGTGTGAGAGTCCAGTCCATAGTGTATCTAACATAATAGTGAGAGAGTCCAGTCCATAGTGGATCTAACATAATAGTGTGTGAGTCCAGTCCATAGTGGATCCAATATAATATTGTGAGAGTCCAGTCCATAGTGGATCTAACATAATAGTGAGAGAGTCCAGTCCATAGTGGATCTAACATAATAGTGAGAGAGTCCAGTCCATAGTGGATCTAACATAATAGTGAGAGAGTCCAGTCCATAGTGGATCTAACATAATAGTGTGAGTCCAGTCCATAGTGGATCTAACATAATAGTGTGAGAGTCCAGTCCATAGTGGATCTAGCATAATATTGTGAGAGTCCAGTCCATAGTGGATCTAGCATAATAGTGAGAGTCCAGTCCATAGTGGATCTAACATAATAGTGTGAGAGTCCAGTCCATAGTGGATCTAACATAATAGTGTGAGAGTCCAGTCCATAGTGGATCTAGCATAATATTGTGAGAGTCCAGTCCATAGTGGATCTAGCATAATATTGTGAGAGTCCAGTCCATAGTGGATCTAGGATAATATTGTGAGAGTCCAGTCCATAGTGGATCTAACATAATATTGTGAGAGTCCAGTCCATAGTGGATCTAGGATAATATTGTGAGAGTCCAGTCCATAGTGGATCTAGCATAATAGTGAGAGTCCAGTCCATAGTGGATCTAGCATAATATTGTGAGAGTCCAGTCCATAGTGGATCTAGCATAATAGTGAGAGTCCAGTCCATAGTGGATCTAACATAATAGTGTGAGAGTCCAGTCCATAGTGGATCTAACATAATATTGTGAGAGTCCAGTCCATAGTGGATCTAGGATAATATTGTGAGAGTCCAGTCCATAGTGGATCTAACATAATAGTGTGAGAGTCCAGTCCATAGTGGATCTAACATAATAGTGTGAGAGTCCAGTCCATAGTAGGTCTAACATAATAGTGAGAGTCCAGTCCATAGTGGATCTAACATAATAGTGTGAGTCCAGTCCCTAGTAGGGCCAGCAGGAGACCATCTTGAGTGGAGACAGGTCAGCAGCGCAGAGACGTCCCCAACTGATGCACAGATGAGCGGTCCACCCTGGGTCCCGACTTTGGACAGCTAGCGCAGCATCTGGGATTACCGAATCTGTGCATAGCAGAAAAGAAACGGCAGATCAACTGGTCTAAAAGGGGGTCTATTTAAAGGCTAGAGTATACAAATGAGTTTTAAGATGGGACTTAAATGCTTGTACTGTGTTAAATGTAGGTAAATACAATTATAATATGGCCCCTTTAAGCGCAAAAAGTATGACTCAGGTAAATGTTATTGACAGTTTAGTTCAGAAACATATATATATATATTTTAATTGAGTTCAAATGCCATTATTACTTGTACAGAACTGTATCTTCGATGAGTTTGGAGTCCCTTCTCGTGCAGGACTTAGCATGGCACCTCTAAATCCCTCCCAGGCTGCTTTATTTTGGGCCAGCGCTTGACAAACAGCGGCCATGTGCCCCCGCGCTCCCTCGTAACAGCGTGTTGTGCTTTGTGTCTGGGGGTGTTCACATGTTGCCGGGACCCCTCCCACGCCTCAGATAACATGGCAGGGGTCTTCCCCCTGGAACTGTCCGGCTGCTTTATCTTACAAGTGACCGATCACGCTGTAACGCAACACACATGTGTCCCGGGCGCCACTTAGGACGGTGGGCCGGGGGTCGGGAGCGTGACGGTCAGGGAGGACATGTTTGGAAGCAGATGTGAGGGAAGATAGTCACCGTCCACGGCTTTTATGGCAGATGTTCTTCAGCCTCGCTTCATTGCCTAGAAGCCGCTCGTACGTTTCTAGAGCAGCTTCTTGCCAAAGACTCATGAAGAACTCTTTCAGTCACTCTGAGCTCGGCACGCAGCAAACACCCTCAGCAGGGTGCTCTGGGAGTGTTGGTGTGGTCCTGGTCCAACCATTCCTTTTACTGAGTCCAGTTCTTAGGAGTCACTCTGCTGAATCCAATACTCCATTCACTCGAGTCACCCGTCACAGAGTGCATACGCAAAAACTTGCATGAATCAAATACTCGATTCACTTGAGTCACCCGTCACAGAGTATTTACGCAAAAACTCGCATGAATCGAATACTCGAATCACTTGAGTTACCCATCACAGAATGCATACCCATAATCTCCCATAAATCAAATACTCGATTCACTTGAGTCACCTGTCACAGAGTATTTACGCAAAAACTCGCATGAATCAAAAACTCGATTCACTTGGGTCACCGTCAAAGAGTTTATATGCAAAAATTTGCATGAATCAAATACTCGATTCACTTGAGTCACCCGTCACAGAGTATTTACGCAAAAACTCGCATGAATCGAATACTCGATTCACTTGAGTCACCCGTCACAGAATGCATACCCATAATCTCCCATAAATCAAATACTCGATTCACTTGAGTCACCTGTCACAGAGTATTTACGCAAAAACTCGCATGAATCGATTACTCGATTCACTTGAGTCACCCGTCACAGATGTATACGCAAAAACTCACATGAATCAAATACTCGATTCACTTGAGTCACCCGTCACAGAGTGTGTATGCAAAAACTTGCATTAATCGAGTACTCGTCACAGAGTATTTACGCAAAAACCTGCATGAATCGAATACTCGATTCACTTGAGTCACCTGTCACAGAGTATTTACGCAAAAACTCGCATGAATCGAATACTCGATTCACTTGAGTCACCCGTCACAGAATGCATACCCATAATCTCCCATAAATCAAATACTCGATTCACTTGAGTCACCCGTCACAGAGTATTTACACAAAAACTCGCATGAATCGATTACTCGATTCACTTGAGTCACCCGTCACAGAGTGTATACGCAAAAACTCACATGAATCAAATACTCTATTCACTTGAGTCACCCGTCACAGAGTTTATATGCAAAAATTTGCATGAATCGAATACTTGATTCAATTGAGTAACTCATCACACAGTGCATACGCAAATACTCGCATGAATCGAATACTCGATTCATGCGAGTCACCCGTCACAGAGTGTGTATGCAAAAACTTGCATGAATCGAGTACTCGTCACAGAGTATTTACGCAAAAACCTGCATGAATCGAATACTCGATTCACTTGAGTCACCCGTCAAAGAGTTTATATGAAACAATTTGCGTGAATCAAATACTCGATTCACTTGAGTAACCTGTCACAGAGTGCATACGCAAAAACGTGCATGAATCGAATACTCTATTCACTTGAGTCACCTGTCACAGAGTATATACGCAAAAACTTGCATGAATCGAATACTCGATTCACTTGAGTCACTTGTCACAGAGTGCATACGCAAAAACTCGCATGAATTGAATACTCAATTCACTTGAGTTACCCGTCGCAGCATGCATACGCAAAAACTCGCATGAATCAAATACTCGATTCACGTGAGTCACCCGTTAAAGAGTTTATATGCAAAAATTTGCATGAATCAAATACTGGACTCACTTGAGACACCTGTCACAGAGTGTATATGCAAAAACTTGCATGAATCGGATACTCGTCACAGAGTGCATACGCAAATACTTGCATGAATCAAATACTCGATTCACTCGAGTCACCCGTCACAGAGTGCATACGCAAATACTTGCATGAATCAAGTACTCGTCACAGAGTGCATACGCAAACATTTGCATGAATCAAATACTCGATTCACTTGAGTCACCCGTCACAGAGTATTTACGCAAAAACTCGCATGAATCGAATACTCGAATCACTTGAGTTACCCATCACAGAATGCATACCCATAATCTCCCATAAATCAAATACTCGATTCACTTGAGTCACCTGTCACAGAGTATTTACGCAAAAACTCGCATGAATCGATTACTCGCTTCACTTGAGTCACCCGTCACAGAGTGTATACGCAAAAACTCACATGAATCAAATACTCGATTCACTTGAGTCACCCGTCACAGAGTGTTTATGCAAAAACTTGCGTGAATCGAGTACTCGTCACAGAGTATTTACGCAAAAACCTGCATGAATCGAATACTCGATTCACTTGAGTCACCTGTCACAGAATGCATACCCATAATCTCCCATAAATCAAATACTCGATTCACTTGAGTCACCCGTCACAGAGTGTATACGCAAAAACTTGCATGAATCGGATACTCGTCACAGAGTGCATACGCAAACATTGCATGAATCAAATACTCGATTCACTTGAGTCACCCGTCACAGAGTATTTACGCAAAAACTCGCATGAATCGAATACTCGTTACACTTGAGTAACCCATCAAAGAGTTTATATGCAAAAATTTGCATGAATCAAATACTTGATTCACTTGAGTCACCTGTCACAGAATATTTACGCAAAAACTCGCATGAATCGAATACTCGATTCACTTGAGTCACCTGTCAGAGTATTTACGCAAAAACTCGCATGAATCGAATACTCGATTCACTTGAGTCACCCGTCACAGAATGCATACCCATAATCTCCCATAAATCAAATACTCGATTCACTTGAGTCACCTGTCACAGAGTATTTACGCAAAAACTCGCATGAATCGATTACTCGATTCACTTGAGTCACCTGTCACAGAGTGTATACGCAAAAACTCACATGAATCAAATACTCGATTCACTTGAGTCACCCATCAAAGAGTTTATATGCAAAAATTTGCATGAATCGAATACTTGATTCAATTGAGTAACTCATCACACAGTGCATACGCAAATACTCGCATGAATCGAATACTCGATTCACTTGAGTCACCCGTCACAGAGTGTGTATGCAAAAACTTGCATGAATCGAGTACTCGTCACAGAGTATTTACGCAAAAACCTGCATGAATCGAATACTCGATTCACTTGAGTCACCCGTCAAAGAGTTTATATGAAACAATTTGCGTGAATCAAATACTCGATTCACTTGGGTCACCTGTCACAGAGTATATACGCAAAAACTTGCATGAATCGAATACTCTATTCACTTGAGTCACTTGTCGCAGCATGCATACGCAAAAACTCGCATGAATCAAATACTCGATTCACGTGAGTCACCCGTTAAAGAGTTTATATGCAAAAATTTGCATGAATCAAATACTGGACTCACTTGAGACACCTGTCACAGAGTGTATACGCAAAAACTTGCATGAATCGGATACTCGTCACAGAGTGCATACGCAAAAATTTGCATGAATCAAATACTCGATTCACTTGAGTCACCTGTAACAGAGTGCATACGCAAAAACTCGCATGAATCGAATACTCGATTCACTTGAGTCACCCGTCAAAGAGTTTATATGAAACAATTTGCGTGAATCAAATACTCGATTCACTTGGGTCACCCGTCACAGAGTGCATACGCAAAAACGTGCATGAATCGAATACTCTATTCACTTGAGTCACCTGTCACAGAGTATTTACGCAAAAACTTGCATGAATCGAATACTCAATTCACTTGAGTCACCCGTCACAGAGTGCATACGCAAAAACTCGCATGAATCGAATACTCAATTCACTTGGGTCACCCGTCAAAGAGTTTATATGCAAAAACTTGCATGAATCGGATACTCGTCACAGAGTGTATACGCAAAAACTTGCATGAATCGAATACTCGATTCACTTGAGTCACATATCACAGAGTGCATACGCAAAAACTTGTATGAATCGAATACTCGTCACAGAGTGCATACGCAAAAATTTGCATGAATCAAATACTCGATTCACTTGAGTCACCCGTCAAAGAGTTTATATGAAACAATTTGCGTGAATCAAATACTCGATTCACTTGGGTCACCCGTCACAGAGTGCATACGCAAAAACGTGCATGAATCGAATACTCTATTCACTTGAGTACCCTGTCACAGAGTGCATACGCAAAAACTCGCATGAATCGAATACTCGATTCACTTGAGTCACCTGTCAAAGAGTTTATATGCAAAAATTTGCATGAATCAAATACTCGATTCACTTGAGTCACCTGTCACAGAGTATTTACGCAAAAACTCTCATGAATCGAATACTTGATTCACTTGAGTCACCCGTCAGAGTGTATACGCAAAAACTCACATGAATCAAGTACTTGATTCACTTGAGTCACCTGTCACAGAGTATTTACGCAAAAACTTGCATGAATCGAATACTCGATTAATTTCAGTCACCTGTCAGAGTATTTACGCAAAAACTCGCATGAATCGAATACTTGATTCACTTGAGTCACCTGTCACAAAGTGTATACGCAAAAACTCCCATGAATCAAATACTCAATTCACTTGGGTCACCGTCAGAGTTTATATGCAAACATTTGCATGAATCAAATACTCGATTCACTTGAGTCACCTGTCACAGAGTATTTACGCAAAAACTCGCATGAATCGAATACTCGATTAATTTCAGTCACCTGTCAGAGTATTTACGCAAAAACTTGCTTGAATCCAATACTTGATTCAATTGAGTCACCTGTCAAAGAGTTTATATGCAAAAATTTGCATGAATCAAATACTTGATTCACGTGAGTCACCTATCACAGAATTTATACGCATAAACTCCCATGACTCAAATACTCAATTCACGTGAGTCACCTATCACATAGTGCGTACGCAAAAACTTGGATGAATGGAATACTCGATTCACTTGAGTCACCCGTCACAGAATGCATGAGCAGAAAGTCTCATGAATCAAATACTCATGTGTCCTCCACCACGGAGCGCATGATCAAAAAGTTGAATTTGTGCAAGTGTTTGTGAACTTGAGTCACTTGTCACAGAGCCCATGTCCACAACCTGCGCTGCAGTCCTTCACGCCCCCAAATCTTACTTGGCTTCCATTTTGATGTTACTTAGCACCTGTTGTACCTGTCAGCTTTTGAGATGAAGTGACATTTCCTCAAAATAGGAGAAATGAGTTTTCCCGTGGGAAACGGGAGAGTTGTCAGGTTGGCTAGCAATAAATGAAGCAGGTATATAAATATTTTGTTGGAAAAAGTGCCCCACTGGGATGTAATATCATCCTCAAATGAGCAGGATACCACACTTTTCAACAAGTTGTGGTTGGAACTTGTCCTTCTAAACGTAAACGTAGCAACTTTTTTGTCCTTTTAGCATATTTTGCTCTATTTTTAGCCATAATTTGTTGTTGTGTTGCTCCGTTACACGTGATGTTTCAGTTCCAGTTTACCATTTCAAAGTCCACTTCTCTGATTAGACGATACAATGTAATATGTAGGGCTGCAACTAACGATTCATTTGATAATCGATTATTACTCCGATTAATCGATTAATAATCGGATATAAGAGACAAACTACATTTCTATCCTTTCCAGTATTTTATTGAAAAACAACAGCATACTGGCACCATACTTATTTTGATTATTGTTTCTCAGCTTTTTGTACATGTTGCAGTTTATAAATAAAGGTTTATAAAAAAAAAAAAATTTAAAAAATAAATTGCCTCTGTGCATGCGCACAGCATAGATCCAACGAATCGATGACTAAATTAATCGCCAACTATTTTTATAATCGATTTTAATCGATTTAATCGATTAGTTGTTGCAGCCCTAATAATATGCAAGTCCTCAAGTTTTAAATGATAAATAAATAATTTTAAATAATAAATAATTTTTTTTTAATAAATAATTTTTGAACACTTTTTTTTCTTTTTTCGCTCACATCAGTTTCAGCTTCAAAGAAAAATATCAAACATGTCATTTGTGATTTTTTTTAACCATTTCAAAGTCTTTTGAGCAAATGATTACTTTACTCATTTAAGCCTGTGACAATATCTGATCAAAACATGTTGAAAAAAGGGTAATAAAAACAAAAACAAAAAATGTATTGTACTTTATATTTTTATATTATTGTGTGGGATTTAAAGGCCTACTGAAATGACATTTTTTTTATTTAAACGGGGATAGAATATCTATTCTATGTGTCATACTTGATCATTTCGCGATATTGACATATTTTTGCTGAAAGGATTTAGTATAGAACAACGACGATAAAGATTGCAACTTTTGGTATCTGATAATAAAAAGGCTTGCACCTACCGGAAGTAGCGTGACGTAGTCAGTTGAACATATACGCAAAGTTCCCTATTGTTTACAATGATGGCCGCATGAAGTGAGAGAGATTCGGACCGAGAAAGCCACAATTTCCCCATTAATTTGAGCGAGGATGAAGAAAGATTTGTGGATGAGTAAAGTGCAAGTGAAGGACTAGTGGGGAGTTGAAGCTATTCAGATAGGGAAGATGCTGTGAGAGCCGAGGGTGACCTGATATTCAGCTGGGAATGACTACAACAGTAAATAAACACAAGACATATATATACTCTATTAGCCACAACACAACCAGGCTTATATTTAATATGCCACAAATTAATCCCGCATAACAAACACCTAGGTGTTTGTTATGCTAGCTCCTAGCTACTAGCTATTAGCTACTAGCTCGAGCTAGTTATAGCAAGCGATCAAATGTTTGGAAGCGTACTCACGGTATCGCGTCTGTTAACGAAGTCAAAGTCCTCCTGGTAAGAGTCTCTGTTGTCCGAGTTCTTCGATCTTGACTGCATCTTTCGGGAATGTAAACAATGAAACACCGGCTGTGTTGTGTTGCTGACTTCCCTCGCAAAATACTCTGCTTCGCACCGACTTTCTTCTTTGCTTGCTCAGCTTCTTTCTCCATAATGCAATGAACAAATTGCAACAGATTCACCAACACAGATGTCCAGAATACTGTGGAATAATGAGATGAAAACAGAGCTATTTCGTATTGGCTTCAATGGGGAAGCCATACCTGTGTTCTACTGGCTACGTCACGCGCATATGTCATCCTCAGAGGCGTTTTGAACCGGAAGTTCCCCGGGAAATTTAAAATTGCACTTTATAAGTTAACCCAGCCGTATTGGCATGTGTTGCAATGTTAAGATTTCATCATTGATGTATAAACTATCAGACTGCGTGGTCGGTAGTAGTGGCTTTCAGTAGGCCTTTAAATTTGAGAAATTTGAGCAAAACCATTTTTTTGAAAATGGTAAAAAACACTTGAATGGTCTGAATGAGTTGAAATGGTTGGTGGTGGAATTTTTCAAACCCTTCGAGAAATGCTGAAGTTGTTGAACATGTTGAATTGAGAAATGGTATTACGGAATTCCTGGAATTTCGGGGGAAACCGGGAACTTTTCCATTTCAAAAAACAACTTCGTTTTTCGTCCTAGTTAAGAGGAATGTTTTGATGGTGGAACGGTTGAAATGCGTTGAAAAATGTGGAAGGAGTAGCCGCTAGAAAAAAGGGTGGAAATAGGGCTTTGGAAAAGCAGGAATTCTGGAAAAATCCTGGAATTTTTTGAACTTGGAAAAATGATTGTTTGAATTTCCAGAATGGTAGAATAGATTGAAGGTGGAATGGTTTGAATGGGTTGAAAAATGTGGTAATGGTGGATGTTTGAAAAATGGCCAATTCATTTTGAATGGGAAAAATGTCCCCGGAAAACCTGGAATTCTGGGAAATCTGGGAATTTGTCAAGGGAAAGCCCGCAATTCCCGAATAGGCTGAACAGTTTGAAGTTGGAACTGTTTGAATTGAGTGAAAAATGTGGAAGGTAGAGCGCGCCAAAATCTGGAGAATAATAATAATAATAATAAATATATGAATTTTGGTGTAGAAAAGCATATGTGTGAATGTTTTGGAGCATTCACACAATTATAGCCAATATATAACCAAAGTTTCCACACCCTTCAAAAAGTGAGAACTTTGAGTGTTGTTTGGCTTAGAAGAGAGTTGGACTCCACTTGTGGAAGCAGCCAGGTACCCCACTGGTACGATGGAGACAGAAAGTAGCACACATGCTAATTTTAGCCTAGCCTGTTGCTGTGGCTTAGTGCTGCAGTATTAATAACAATCCTCAGTCTCCGCTTTGCTGCACAGCTCCTCACTCTGCTCCAATATAGAACGTGTCTCCTGGCCGACCAGATCTTTTGTTTCTGACCGTGTTTACTGTCAACTCCTACATTTATGTCGCCAGGTCACCAGGACCGTGAAGTACCGTAGTTTTCAGAGTATAAGTCGCACCGGAGTATAAGCCGCACCTGCCGAAAATGCATAATAAAGAAGGAAAAAAACATATATAAGTCGCACTGGAGTATAAGTCGCATTTTTGGGGGAAATTTATTTGATAAAATCCAACAGCAAGAATAGACATTTGAAAGGCAATTCAAAATAAATAAAGAATAGTGAACAACAGGCTGAATAAGTGTACGTTATATGAGGCATAAATAACCAACTGAGAAGGTGCCTGGTATGTTAACGTAACATATTATGGTAAGAGTCATTCAAATAACTATAACATATAGAACATGCTATACGTTTACCAAACAATCTGTCACTCCTAAATCCCATGAAATCTTATACGTCTAGTCTCTTACGTGAATGAGATCAATAATATTTGATATTTTACGCTAATGTGTTAATAATTTCACACAAAAGTCGCTCCTGAGTATAAGTCGCACCCCCGGCCAAACTATGAAAAAAACTGTGACTTATAGTCCGAAAAATACGGTAGATTGATTCTATTCCAGTGCAAACCCAACAAATGTGGGGTTTTTTTGTCCAAAGTCCTGCTAATCCATCTTGCACGCAAACACGAGGTGTTGTTTTATTATTCACCACTAGCAGAGGTGTTGTTTTATTATTCACCACTAGCAGAGGTGTTGTTTTATTATTCACCACTAGCAGAGGTGTTGTTTTATTATTCACCACTAGCAGAGGTGTTGTTTTATTATTCACCACTAGCAGAGGTGTTGTTTTATTATTCACCACTAGCAGAGGTGTTGTTTTATTATTCACCACTAGCAGATGTGTTGTTTTATTATTCACTACTAGCAGTGTTGTTTTATTATTCACCACTAGCAGAGGTGTTGTTTTATTATTCACCACTAGCAGAGGTGTTGTTTTATTATTCACCACTAGCAGAGGTGTTGTTTTATTATTCACCACTAGCAGAGGTGTTGTTTTATTATTCACTACTAGCAGAGGTGTTGTTTTATTATTCACCACTAGCAGAGGTGTTGTTTTATTATTCACTACTAGCAGAGGTGTTGTTTTATTATTCACCACTAGCAGTGTTGTTTTATTATTCACCACTAGCAGTGTTGTTTTATTATTCACCACTAGCAGAGGTGTTGTTTTATTATTCACCACTAGCAGAGGTGTTGTTTTATTATTCACCACTAGCAGAGGTGTTGTTTTATTATTCACCACTAGCAGAGGTGTTGTTTTATTATTCACCACTAGCAGAGGTGTTGTTTTATTATTCACCACTAGCAGAGGTGTTGTTTTATTATTCACCACTAGCAAAGGTGTTGTTTTATTATTCACCACTAGCAGAGGTGTTGTTTTATTATTCACCACTAGCAGAGGTGTTGTTTTATTATTCACCACTAGCAGAGGTGTTGTTTTATTATTCACCACTAGCAGAGGTGTGGTTTTATTATTCACTACTAGCAGTGTTGTTTTATTATTCACTACTAGCAGAGGTGTTGTTTTATTATTCACCACTAGCAGAGGTGTTGTTTTATTATTCACCACTAGCAGAGGTGTTGTTTTATTATTCACCACTAGCAGAGGTGTTGTTTTATTATTCACCACTAGCAGAGGTGTTGTTTTATTATTCACCACTAGCAGAGGTGTTGTTTTATTATTCACCACTAGCAGAGGTGTTGTTTTATTATTCACCACTAGCAGAGGTGTTGTTTTATTATTCACCACTAGCAGAGGTGTTGTTTTATTATTCACCACTAGCAGAGGT
>NC_084757.1:9184799-9199799 GCF_033978785.1 Entelurus aequoreus | reverse complement strand
CGTGTAAAGAACATGATGTCATGGCTGTCTTGAGTTTCCAATCATTTCTACAACTCTTATTATTTTGTGATGTAGTGATTGGAGCACATACTTGTTGGTCACAAAAAACATTCATGAAGTTTGCTTCTTTTATGAATTTATTATTATGGGTCTACTGAAAATGTGCTGGGTCAAAAGTATACATACAGCAATGTTAATATTTGCTTACATGTCCCTTGGCAAGTTTACCTGCAATAAGGCACTTTTGGTAGCCATCCACAAGCTTCTGCTGGAACTTTTGACCACTCCTCTTGACTAAATTGGTGCAGTGCAGCTAAATTGGACTTGTTTCTTCAGCATTGTCCACAGGACTTTGGGAAGGCCATTCTAAAAGCCTGATTTAGCCATTCCTTTACCACTTTTGACATGTGTTTGGGGTCATTGTCCTGTTGGAACACCCAACTGCGCCCAAGACCCAACCTCCGGGCTGATGATTTTAGCTTGTCCTGAAGAATTTGGAGGTAATCCTCCTTTTTCATTGTCCCATTTACTCTCTGTAAAGCACCAGTTGCATTGAATCCATCTAACATCACATGGACAAAGATAAGACCTTCTGGAGGAAAGTTCTGTGGTCAGATGAAACAAAAATGGAGCTTTTTGGCCACAATACCCAGCAATATGTTTGGAGGAGAACAGGTGAGGCCTTTAATCCCAGGAACACCACACCTACCGTCAAGCATGGTGGTGGTAGTATTATGCTCTGGGCCTGTTTTGCTGCCAATGTAACTGGTGCTTTACAGAGAGTAAATGGGACAATGAAAAAAGAGGATTACCTCCAAATTCTTCAGGACTACCTAAAATCATCAAGAGTATGTGAAAGTTTGACTCCTACATTGTTTACTTCCGTGATTACCTCCTTAAAAGTGTTTTAATCAATCAGAAATATCAAGCAGCTAAAATGCACCAAACTTGGATAAGTGTGGAGAGAGTTTTAAATGTGTCCCATCATGCATTGTAATGGATTTAATTAGATAGTTTATGGTGCATGGACATTTTTAATGATATTCACAAAGTTCATTGAGCAGGTTGTGTTATGTGTGACCATTTGAGTTGACTTTTTGTGTTGTTGGATTTTTTTTTTTTTTGCACCATGACTAGGGAAGGTTGTTTGCATTGGGGCATATAAGTAATTTTTTGCACAAGTTTGTCTTTTTAGAGTGTCATTGAAGGTCATGACCTAACTCATTTGCATGGTTTACCTGATGGCGACATAATGACAGCATCAAAGTCTTTCTTTTATATTGAATGAATCTGTGGGCATGATTCATGATTTAACTTGTGACGTTTTGCGGGCCAAATTGAAGACGGGCCGTAGTTTGGACACCCCTGTTTTAAAGGGTAGTAGTTCAAGCATACACACACCAGGTATGGTAATACTATTTTGTACTCACATTTTTATTATGTCCTAGTTTTGTTTTGTAGTTCTATGTATATTTCTAACCATAATGCATTGTATTGTTAATTCTTGTTTGTGTATTTTTTCGATATTGTTAAAAAAACTACACTTTTTTTTTTGGTAGGGGAAAATTCAAACTAGTGATGTCATTGCCAAAGCATTGAAATATGGAATATTTACAATGAAAACACAACAAGAAAATGAAACTAGATGAGGCAATTCCTGAAGGAATTGCGTGTGAATGCTCCAATGCTGAAGTTGAACTGAAATCCTGGATATTTTTTTATAATTGTTGAAGTAGAGAACACAATTCCTGAACAGGCTAAATATTTTGAAGTTGGAACGGTTTGAATCAGATGAAAATTGTGGGAATTGTGTAACTTTGAAGAATGTCCCATTGATTTCAATGGGAATTTCTCAAAACATTTCCGTAAAGCGGGAATTTTTGGGAAAATGGTAAAAAACTTGAATGGTCTGAATGAGTTGAAATGGTTGGTGTTGAAATTTTTCAAATCGGTCGAGAAATGCTGAAGTAGTAACATGTTGAATTGAGAAATGGTATTACGGAATTCCTGGAATTTTTCCATTTAAAAAAAGAACTTAGTTTTTTGTCCTGATTAAGAGGAATGTTTTGATGGTGGAACGGTTGAAATGCGTTGAAAAATGTGGAAGGAGTAGTCGCCAGAAAAAAGGGTGGAAATAGGGCTTTGGAAAAGCAGGAATTCTGGAAAATTCAGGAATTTTTTTTAACTTGGAAAAAGGGAAGTTTGAATTACCAGAATGGTGGAATGTGTTGAAGGTGGAATGGTTTGAATCGGTTGAAAAATGTGGAAAGGATGGACATTTGAAAAATGGCCAATTCAATTTGAATGGGAAACATGTCCCCGGAAAACCTGGAATTCTGGGAAATCTGTGATCTTTTTGGAAATTGTCATGGGAAAGCCCGCGATTCCCGAATAGGCTGAACAGTTTGAAGTTGGAACGGTTTGAATCAGATGAAAAATTTGGGAATTGTGAAACTTTGAAGAATGTCCCATTGATTTCAATGGAAATTTTCCCCAAAATGTTGGTAACGCGGGAATTTTTGGGAAAATAGTAAAAAACTTGAATGGTGTGAATGAGTTGAAATGGTTGGTGTTGACATTTTTCAAATTAGTCTTGAAATGCTGAAGTAGTAACATGTTGAATTGAGAAATGGTATTACAGAATTCCTGGAATTTTTCCATTTCAAAAAAGAACTTAGTTTTTTGTCCTGATTAAGAGGAATGTTTTGATGGTGGAACGGTTGAAATGCGTTGAAAAATGTGGAAGGCGTAGCCGCTAGAAAAAAGGGTGGAAATAGGGCTTTGGAAAAGCAGGAATTCTGGAAAATTCAGGAATTTTTTTGAACTTGGAAAAAGGGAAGTTTGAATTACCAGAATGGTGGAATGTGTTGAAGGTGGAATGGTTTGAATAGGTTGAAAAATGTGGAAATGCGGGACGTTTGAAAAATGGCCAATTCATTTTGAATGGGAAAAATGTCCCGGAAAACCTGGAATTCTGGAAGATCTGGGAACTTTTTGGAATTTGTCAAGGGAAAGCCTGCGATTCCCGAATAGGCTGAACAGTTTGAAGTTGGAACGGTTTGAATCAGATGAAAAATTTGGGAATTGTGGAACTTTGAAGAATGTCCCATTGACTTCAATGGAAATTTCCCCAAAAATGTTGGTAAAGCGGTAATTTTTGGGAAAATAGTAAAAAACTTGAATGGTCTGAATGAGTTGAAATGGTTGGTGTTGACATTTTTCAAATTAGTCTTGAAATGCTGAAGTAGTAACATGTTGAATTGAGAAATGGTATTACGGAATTCCTGGAATTTTTCCATTTCAAAAAAGAACTTAGTTTTTTGTCCTAATTAAGAGGAATGTTTTGACGGTGGAACGGTTGAAATGCGTTGAAAAATGTGGAAGGAGTAGCCGCCAGAAAAAAGGGTGGAAATAGGGCTTTGGAAAAGCAGGAATTCTGAAAAATCCTGGAATTTTTTTAACTTGTAAAAATGATAGTTTGAATTTCCAGAATGGTGGAATGTGTTGAAGGTGGAATGGTTTGAATAGGTTGAAAAATGTGGAAATGCGGGACGTTTGAAAAATGGCCAATTCATTTTGAATGGGAAAAATGTCCCGGAAAACCTGGAATTCTGGAAAATATGGGAACTTTTTGGAATTTGTCAAGGGAAAGCCCGCGATTCCCAAATAGGCTGAACAGTTTGAAGTTGGAACGGTTTGAATCAGATGAAAAATGTGGGAATTGTGAAACTTTGAAGAATGTCCCATTGACTTCAATGGAAATTTCCCCAAAAATGTTGGTAAAGCGGGAATTTTTTGGAAAATGGTAAAAAACTTGAATGGTCTGAATGAGTTGAAATGGTTGGTGTTGACATTTTTAAAATTAGTCTTGAAATGCTGAAGTAGTAACATGTTGAATTGAGAAATGGTGTTACGGAATTCCTGGAATTTTTCCATTTCAAAAAAGAACTTAGTTTTTTGTCCTGATTAAGAGGAATGTTTTGATGGTGGAACGGTTGAAATGCGTTGAAAAATGTGGAAGGCGTAGCCGCTAGAAAAAAGGGTGGAAATAGGGCTTTGGAAAAGCAGGAATTCTGGAAAATTCAGGAATTTTTTTGAACTTGGAAAAAGGGAAGTTTGAATTACCAGAATGGTGGAATGTGTTGAAGGTGGAATGGTTTGAATAGGTTGAAAAATGTGGAAAGGATGGACGTTTGAAAAATGGCCAATTCAATTTGAATGGGAAACATGTCCCCGGAAAACCTGGAATTCTGGGAAATCTGGGATCTTTTTGGAAATTGTCATGGGAAAGCCCGCGATTCCCGAATAGGCTGAACAGTTTGAAGATGAAACAGTTTGAATCAGATGAAAAATTTGGGAATTGTGGAACTTTGAAGAATGTCCCATTGACTTCAATGGAAATTTCCCCAAAAATGTTGGTAAAGCGGGAATTTTTGGGAAAATGGTAAAAAACTTAAATGGTCCGAATGAGTTGAAATGGTTGGTGTTGAAATTTTTCAAATCGGTCGAGAAATGCTGAAGTAGTAACATGTTGAATTGAGAAATGGTATTACGGAATTCCTGGAATTTTTCCATTTCAGAAAAGAATTTAGTTTTTTGTCCTGATTAAGAGGAATGTTTTGACGGTGGAACGGTTGAAATGCGTTGACAAATGTGGAAGGAGTAGCCGCTAGAAAAAAGGGTGGAAATAGGGCTTTGGGAAAGCAGGAATTCTGGAAAATCCGGGAATTTTTTGAATTTGGAAAATTGATAGTTTGAATTTCCAGAATGGTGGAATGTGTTGAAGGTGGAATGGTTTGAATAGGTTGAAAAATGTGGAAATGCGGGACGTTTGAAAAATGGCCAATTCATTTTGAATGGGAAAAATGTCCCGGAAAACCTGGAATTCTGGAAAATCTGGGAACTTTTTGGAATTTGTCAAGGGAAAGCCCGCGATTCCCAAATAGGCTGAACAGTTTGAAGTTGGAACGGTTTGAATCAGATGAAAAATGTGGGAATTGTGAAACTTTGAAGAATGTCCCATTGACTTCAATGGAAATTTTCCCAAAAATGTTGGTAAAGCGGGAATTTTTGGGAAAATGGTAAAAAACTTAAATGGTCTGAATGAGTTGAAATGGTTGGTGTTGAAATTTTTCAAATCGGTCGAGAAATGCTGAAGTAGTAACATGTTGAATTGAGAAATGGTATTACGGAATTCCTGGAATTTTTCCATTTCAAAAAAGAACTTAGTTTTTTGTCCTGATTAAGAGGAATGTTTTGACGGTGGAACGGTTGAAATGCGTTGACAAATGTGGAAGGAGTAGCCGCTAGAAAAAAGGGTGGAAATAGGGCTTTGGAAAAGCAGGAATTCTGAAAAATCCTGGAATTTTTTTAACTTGTAAAAATGATAGTTTGAATTTCCAGAATGGTGGAATGTGTTGAAGGTGGAATGGTTTGAATAGGTTGAAAAATGTGGGAAAATGGCCAATTCATTTTGAATGTGAAAAATGTTTCGGAAAACCTGGAATTCTGGGAAATCTGGGAAGTTTTTGGAATTTTTCAAGGGAAAGCCCGCAATTCCCGAATAGGCTGAACAGTTTGAAGTTGGAACGGTTTGAATCAGATGAAAAATTTGGGAATTGTGGAACTTTGAAGAATGTCCCATTGGTTTCAATGGAAATTTCCCCAAAAATGTTGGTAAAGCGGGAATTTTGGGGAAAATGGTAAAAAACTTAAATGGTCTGAATGAGTTGAAATGGTTGGTGTTGAAATTTTTCAAATCGGTCGAGAAATGCTGAAGTAGTAACATGTTGAATTGAGAAATTGTATTACGGAATTCCTGGAATTTTTCCATTTCAAAAAAGAATTTAGTTTTTTGTCCTGATTAAGAGGAATGTTTTGATGGTGGAACGGTTGAAATGCGTTGAAAAATGTGGAAGGCGTAGCCGCTAGAAAAAAGGGTGGAAATAGGGCTTTGGAAAAGCAGGAATTCTGGAAAATTCAGGAATTTTTTTGAACTTGGAAAAAGGGAAGTTTGAATTACCAGAATGGTGGAATGTGTTGAAGGTGGAATGGTTTGAATAGGTTGAAAAATGTGGAAATGCGGGACGTTTGAAAAATGGCCAATTCATTTTGAATGGGAAAAATGTCCCGGAAAACCTGGAATTCTGGAAAATCTGGGAACTTTTTGGAATTTGTCAAGGGAAAGCCCGCGATTCCCGAATAGGCTGAACAGTTTGAATCAGATGAAAAATGTGGGAATTGTGGAACTTTGAAGAATGTCCCATTGATTTCAATGGAAATTTCCCCCAAAATTTTGTTAAAGCGGGAATTTTTGGGAAAATGGTAAAAAACTTGAATGGTCTGAATGACTTGAAATGGTTGGTGTTGAAATCTTTCAAATCGGTTGAGAAATGCTGAAGTAGTAACATGTTGAATTGAGAAATGGTATTACAGAATTCCTGGAATTTCGGGGAAACCGGGAATTTTTCCAGTTCAAAAAACAACTTTGTTTTTTGTCCTGATTAAGAGGAATGTTTTGACGGTGGAACGGTTGAAATGCGTTGAAAAATGTGGAAGGAGTAGCCGCTAGAAAAAAGGCTGGAAATAGGGCTTTGGAAAAGCAGGAATTCTGCACAATCCTGGAATTTTTTTTTAACTTACAAAAATTATGGTTTGAATTTCCAGAATGGTGGAATGTGTTGAAGGTAGAATGGTTTGAATAGATTGAAAAATGTGGAAATGGTGGACGTTTGAAAAATGGCCAATTCACTTTAAATTGGAAAAATGTCCCCGGAAAACCTGATATTCTGGAAAATCCTGGAATTTGTTGAACTTGGAAAAATGGAAGTTTAAATTTCCAGAATGGTGGAATGTGTTGAAGGTGGAATAGTTTGAACAGGTTGAAAAATGTGGAAATGGTGGACGTTTGAAAAATAGCCAATTCATTTTGAATGGGAAAAATGTCCCCGGAAAACCTGAAATTCTGGAAAATCCTGGAATTTGTTGAACTTGGAAAAATGGAAGTTTGAATTTCCAGAATGGTGGAATGTGTTGAAGGTGGAATAGTTTGAATAGGTTGAAAAATGTGGAAATGGTGGACGTTTGAAAAATAGCCAATTCATTTTGAATGGGAAAAATGTCCCCGGAAAACCTGGAATTCTGGAAAACCCTGGAATTTTTTTTAACTTGGAAAAAGGAAGTTTGAATTACCAGAATGGTGGAATGTGTTGAAGGTAGAATGGTTTGAATAGGTTGAAAAATGTGGAAATGGTGTAAGTGTGAAAAATGGCCAATTCATTTTGAATGGGGAAAAATGTCCCCGGAAAACCTGGAATTCTGGAAAACCCTGGAATTTTTTTGAACTTGGAAAAAGGGAAGTTTGAATTACCAGAATGGTGGAATGTGTTGAAGGTAGAATGGTTTGAATAGGTTGAAAAATGTGGAAATGGTGGACGTTTGAAAAATGACCAATTCATTTTGAATGGGGAAAATGTCCCCGGAAAACCTGGAATTCTGGGAAATCTGGGAACTTTTGGAAATTGTCATGGGAAAGCCCGCCATTCCCGAATAGGCTGAACAGTTTGAAGTTGGAACGGTTTGAATCGGATGAAAAATGTGGAAGGTAGAGCGCGCCAAAATCTGGAGAAGAAGAAGAAGAATAATAATAAGTTTAAATAGATTATTTTTGGTGTAGAAAAGCATGTGTGAATGTTTTGGAGCATTCACACAATTACAGCCAATATTTCCTAATAATGATGAGTGTAATAACGAGGCGGGCTTTGAGGGGAAGAGCTCCCATCAATAAATAAGTGGCTATGCATGTTGAATTGTTATTGTTGGCCCGGGTGTGCTGGTTGTGTCATGAAATAAATGTGATGCTAATTACTGGCAGCATTCCACTTCTTCCAAACGGGATTTATTGGCAAAAACCCCGCAGAGTTAAAAAGTTAGGCAGGAGCTTTTGAGCGCAGTAATCAAAACATCCTTTTTAGATGAGATGTTTCTCTCACTTCACGCCCGGGCACCTTCTTCCATTGCTTTGGCGCCACTCGCACCACATCAAAGTTTGTTGTGCTCCATAAATGTGCAGAAAGCCGCCCAAACTAAATCGTGGACATGACCCGCTGAGATGAGAGCGAGAGTAAGAAATATGATGATTCACTGCCTTCTCTGCTGTGAAGCTGACCTTGGCCTTGCACTCTCTCACCTAAGTGCAGACACTCCAGCAGCAACAATGGACCCTCAGTGCTGCCGCAATCTAAATGTGCACACCTTCACATCAAAGTCAACATGCAGGAAGTTACCTTTCTGCACCTTGACAAGGATCAGTGCACTTTGGAGACCACATGGCAGGGAAGTCCAAACTCCTGCTGGAATTACGTCCTGACGTCCAGCAACTCAAACATAACGTTGAAACAACATGCTTATTAACAACGTTTAATCAATGTTGGGTTCTGATGTTGATTCAACCATTGAATTTTGGCCATTTTTCAACCAATATTCTAAAACACAAATACAACATTAAAACAACATGCTTTTTAACAACGTTTAATCAATGATACAACGTTGAAACAACATGCTTTTTGACCACGTTTAATCAATGTTTGGTTCTGACGTTGATTTGACATTGAATTTTTGTCATTTTCCAACCAATATTCTACAACATAAAAACAACGTTGAAACAACATGCTTTTTGACAACGTTTAATCAATGTTGGGTTCTGACGTTGATTCAACCATTGAATTTTGGTCATTTTCCAACCAATATTCTACAACACAAATACATAATTGAAACAACATGCTTTTTGACGACGTTTAATCAATGTTGGGTTCTGATGTTGATTTGACATTGAATTTTGGTCATTTTCCAACCAATATTCTACAACACAAATACAACGTTGAAACAACATGCTTTTTGACAACGTTTAATCAATGTTGGGTTCTGATGTTGATTTGACCATTGAATGTTGGTCATTTTCCAACCAATATTCTACAACACAAATACAACGTTGACACAACATGCTTTTTGACAACATTTAATCAATGTTGGGTTCTCACGTTGATTTGACCATTGAATTTTGGTCATTTTTCAACCAATATTCTACAACACAAATACAACGTTGAAAAAACATGCTTTTTGACAACGTTTAATCAATGATACAACATTGAAACAACATGCTTTTTAACAACGTTTAATCAATGTTGGGTTCTGATGTTGATTTAACCATTGAATTATGGGTTTTTTCCAACCAATATTCTACAACAAAAAATACGTTGAAACAACATGTTTTTAATCACGTTTAATCAATGATACAACGTTGAAACAACATGCTTTTTGACCACGTTTAATCAATGTTGGGTTCTGACGTTGATTTGACCGTTGAATTTTGGTCATTTTTTAACCAATATTCTACAACACAAAAACGAGGTTGAAACAACATGCTTTTTAACAACGTTTAATCAATGTTGGGTTCTGACGTTGATTCAACCATTGAATTTTAGCCATTTTCCAACCAATATTCTACAACATAAAAACAACGTTGAAACAACATGCTTTTTGACAACGTTTAATCAATGTTGGGTTCTGACGTTGATTCAACCATTGAATTTTGGTCATTTTTTAACCAATATTCTACAACACAAATACAACGTTAAAACAACATGCTTTTTAACAACGTTTAATCAATGTTGGGTTCTGATGTTGATTTGACCATTGAATTTTGGTCATTTTCCAACCAATATTCTACAACACAAATACAAGGTTGAAATAACATGCTTTTTGCCGACGTTTAATCAATGTTGGGTTCTGACGTTGATTTGACCATTGAATTTTGGTCATTTTCCAACCAATATTCTACAACACAAATACAACATTGAAACAACATGCTTTTTAACAACATTTAATCAATGATACAACGTTGAAACAACATGCTTTTTAACAACATTTAATCAATGATACAACGTTGAAACAACATGCTTTTTGACCACGTTTAATCAATGTTGGGTTCTGATGTTGATTCAACCATTGAATTTTGGCTATTTTCCAACCAATATTCTACAACATAAAAACAACATTGAAACAACATGCTTTTTAACAACGTTTAATCAATGATACAACGTTGAAACAACATGCTTTTTGACGACGTTTAATCAATGTTGGGTTATGATGTTGATTCAACCATTGAATTTTGGCCATTTTCCAACCAATATTCTACAACACAAATACAACGTTGAAACAACATGCTTTTTGACGACGTTTAATCAATGTTGGGTTCTGACGTTGATTTGACATTGAATTTTGGTCATTTTCCAACCAATATTCTACAACATAAAAACAACGTTGAAACAACATGCTTTTTGACAACGTTTAATCAATGTTGGGTTCTGATGTTGATTTGACCATTGAATTTTGGTCATTTTCCAACCAATATTCTACAACACAAATACAAGGTTGAAATAACATGCTTTTTGCCGACGTTTAATCAATGTTGGGTTCTGACGTTGATTTGACCATTGAATTTTGGTCATTTTCCAACCAATATTCTACAACACAAATACAACATTGAAACAACATGCTTTTTAACAACATTTAATCAATGATACAACGTTGAAACAACATGCTTTTTAACAACATTTAATCAATGATACAACGTTGAAACAACATGCTTTTTGAAGACATTCAATCAATGTTGGGTTCTGATGTTGATTCAACCATTGAATTTTGGCCATTTTCCAACCAATATTCTACAACACAAATACAACGTTGAAACAACATGCTTTTTGACGACGTTTAATCAATGTTGGGTTCTGACGTTGATTTGACATTGAATTTTGGTCATTTTCCAACCAATATTCTACAACATAAAAACAACGTTGAAACAACATGCTTTTTGACAACGTTTAATCAATGTTGGGTTCTGATGTTGATTTGACCATTGAATTTTGGTCATTTTCCAACCAATATTCTACAACACAAATACAAGGTTGAAATAACATGCTTTTTGCCGACGTTTAATCAATGTTGGGTTCTGACGTTGATTTGACCATTGAATTTTGGTCATTTTCCAACCAATATTCTACAACACAAATACAACATTGAAACAACATGCTTTTTAACAACATTTAATCAATGATACAACGTTGAAACAACATGCTTTTTAACAACATTTAATCAATGATACAACGTTGAAACAACATGCTTTTTGACCACGTTTAATCAATGTTGGGTTCTGATGTTGATTCAACCATTGAATTTTGGCTATTTTCCAACCAATATTCTACAACATAAAAACAACATTGAAACAACATGCTTTTTAACAACGTTTAATCAATGATACAACGTTGAAACAACATGCTTTTTGACGACGTTTAATCAATGTTGGGTTCTGATGTTGATTCAACCATTGAATTTTGGCCATTTTCCAACCAATATTCTACAACACAAATACAACGTTGAAACAACATGCTTTTTGACGACGTTTAATCAATGTTGGGTTCTGACGTTGATTTGACATTGAATTTTGGTCATTTTCCAACCAATATTCTACAACATAAAAACAACGTTGAAACAACATGCTTTTTGACAACGTTTAATCAATGTTGGGTTCTGATGTTGATTTGACCATTGAATTTTGGTCATTTTCCAACCAATATTCTACAGCACAAATACAACGTTGAAACAACATGCTTTTTGACGACGTTTAATCAATGTTGGGTTCTGACATTGATTCAACCATTGAATTTTGGCCATTTTCCAACCAATATTCTACAACACAAATACAACGTTGAAACAACATGCTTTTTGACGACGTTTATTCAATGTCAGTTTCTGACGTTGATTCAACCATTGAATTTTGTTTATTTCCAACCAATATTCTACAACACAAATACAACGTTGAAACAACATGCTTTTTGACAACGTTTAATCAATGTTGGGTTCTGATGTTGATTTGACCATTGAATTTTGGTCATTTTCCAACCAATATTCTACAACACAAATGCAACGTTGAAACAACATGCTTTTTGACGTTTAATCAATGATACAACGTTGAAACATGCTTTTTGACGACGTTTAATCAATGTTGGGTTCTGACGTTGATTCAACCATAGAATTTTGGCCATTTTCCAACCAATATTCTACAACACAAATACAACGTTGAAACAACATGCTTTTTAACAAGGTTTAATTAGGGATGATGTTTAATAAGAAATTATCGAGTTCGAGTCTATTATCGAATCCTCTTATCGAACCGATTCCTTATCGATTCTCTTATGGAGTCCAGATAGGTTGTTGTATATGGAAAAAAACACACAATACTTGGTTTACCAAAAGCTCACTTTTATGATATAAGAAAAAAATAAAATAAAAAAAATAAATAAATATTGACTGTTACCCCCCCTAAAAAAATAAAATAAAATAAATAAATATTGACTGTTGTTACCCAAAATATTAAGTGGGATTTTTCAGAAAAACAAAAATATACAGTAACACAAAAACAACCTGTCTCTGTGATCACTATAAGTGTATAAATAATAATATAGTGTTAAATAAAATCAGTCCCTTGGGCACAAAACTGAAAATAATACAGCTCTCCAAAAAGTGCACTTCTGCTGCTATTGGAACATACTAACTACAGCTATTACTCAGGAAAAGGCTCAACAGGACTCAGCTGGACCTGCAAAACTTGCTGACACAGAGCCTGACCTTGCTGACCAAGGACTGACAGCAGTGTCCGCGTCACCTGCTGTTGAGAGACTGTCTGGACCTAAGAGACATGTTCAGCCACCTGAGAGGCTGATTGAGAGTTGTTAAGAACTCTTGGTTTTTTCGAGTTGTTTAAAAAAAAAAAAAAAAAAGTGTTGACATAACTGTTTGTTATGATGCTTTGACATTTTTGCACTTTATTTCTTTATTGAAAGAAAATTCTATGAAGAGAAAAGTTGTTTGCAAATGTGGTTTCAATGCTAAAAAATGAAAAGTTAAAGCTAAAAAAAGAAATACACTTTATTGAGTTAACATTATTTCTTTATAGGGGGAAAGATGTGATGTTATGAGCTAGGGCAGGGATCGGCAACCTTTACCACTTAAAGAGCCATTTTGGCAAGTTTCACAAATCAAAGAAAATAATGGGAGCCACTAAAAAAAATTTAAAATTTTAAATGAAAAACACCGCATACAAGGCTTAAATTGCTTTGTGCTATGTTAACCAGGGGTCTCAGACACACGCACCGGCACGCACTTTAATATGGAAATTTGATATTAGGGCGGCCCGCGAGTTTTGAATGAATGGCGCTTGATAGCGTCATGCTTGCCAACCCTCTCATTATTTCCGGGAGACTCCCGAATAACAGGACGTGATGGCACTGCTTTTGGCGCCCTCTACAGCCTGCACAAACAGTGAACCTCCTCGACCACATGTACAATGCAGCTTCAGCTGGCGTACTAGGTCAGCAGCCACACAGCTTACACTGACGGTAGCCGTAAAAAAAAAAACTTTAACACTGTTACGTTACAAATATGCGCCACACTTTGAACCCACACCAAAAAAGAATGACAAACACATTTCTGGAGAACATCTGCACTGTAACACAACATAAACACAACACAACAAATACCCAGAATCCCATGCAGCCCTAACTCTTCCGCTCAACCGACGCACGGAGGGGGGGGGGGGGGGGTGGGGGGGTTGGTGGTAGCGGGGGTGTATAATCTAGACCGGAAGAGTTAGGGCTGCATGGGATTCTGGGTATTGGTTGTGTTGTGTTTATGTTGTGTTACGGTGGGATGTTCTCCAGAAATGTGTTTTTCATTCTTTTTTGCTGTGGGTTCACAGTGTGGCGCATATTTGTAACGTAACAGTGTTAAAGTTGTTTTATACGGCTACCGCCAGTGTAAGCTGTGTGGCTGATGACTAAGTATGCTTTGCTGTCTCCTACATGTGCAAGTAAAAGCTACATACAACATGTGGCCCGGCTGGCACGCTGTTTGTAACTGCTATAGAGGACAATTACTGCAGTGCATTTAGGGCACGCCCTTAATTTAGTAATCAGAGTGAAAATAGGATTATATTTGCCCTGGTAACTAGGAGAGGCACTGAGATCCAGAAGTCTCCTGGGAAAATTGGGGGGGTCGGCAAGTATGCAGCTGAGCCGCATCAGAGTGGTCAAAGAGCTGCATGCGGCTCCGGAGCCGCAGGTTGCCGACCCCTGAGCTAGGGAATATAACAACTACACTACCCAGCATGCAACGGGAGTGACGAGCATGCGCGGTAGCCCCGAAGAGTGTTGTTGCATGTCGTCACCCGGCAGCTAAGAATGAGGTTATGAGCACGCTGTGAAAGTAAACGTCAAGAACTCAGCCAACACGCCTCGTCTGCATTATTTATAATTAGACAGACAACACATATACAGTCTGATTTTGTTTTGTTTACAAGGAAAGAAAAACAAAAGTTAAAAAAGGGAGATGTCATATATGTATGTGCTGCGGTTGCTTTAAGAAGGTTGCGACAGCTGCCGTAAAGGAGGTGCGGTGCTAGCCTGGTTGCTATGTTTCCGGTTGGTGGTAAAAGTGTTGGTCATGTGTTTGTACCCTGCTCAAATCTCTCAGTAAAGTTATTCATTGGGTTATACCTTTTGTTTTGAACTTTATTACACCTTGGAGCTCTTTTTCCGGTCCATTGTTTTTCCTGCTTTCGCTATCTGCGCCTAATGACTGAGCTACGTGACGTCATTTCTTGTGATGTCTCACGGAGCATTTCTGGTCGGGACGGGATTCGAATAAAGAACCAACTCTTTTTCTTTACTATAGTGGTCTCGATAACGGGTACCGGTTCTCAAAAAGGGATTTGAGTCAGAGGACTCGGTTCTTTTCTTATCGAACAACCGGGAAAACCGGTTTCGAGTATCATCCCTAGGTTTAATCAATGTTAGAACGTTGAAACATGCTTTTTGACGACGTTTAATCAATGTTGGGTTCTGACGTTGATTTGACCATTTGGTCGTAATGGTGAGGTGCCCTAGG
>NC_084757.1:9167299-9179799 GCF_033978785.1 Entelurus aequoreus | reverse complement strand
TTTTCTCAATGAACCGCAGCTCCTCAGTGCCGGCAGCATTCGTGCGCCATGCTTGACTTTAGGCATGACACATTTATCCTGCTTACCACAACAACGTGTCATTGTCAGTACATTTATACTGCTATACAAGCTGCACACTGACTCCTCTAACTTGACTTTCTGTACTAGTGTCCATTGACAAACTCATGCTTACAACACAAGGGAGGAGCAGCACTCGTGCGCCATGCTTGACTTTAGGCAGGACACAATTATCCTGCTACACACGTATAACCATGTGTGTGGACTCATGCTGCTATGGTATTCATCTTTTTCTCAATGAACCGCAGCTCCGCTGTGCCGGCGGCACTCATGCACTCTGGTGGCACTTCCACTACCGGGACTGTGCACTGCTTCAGACTGTCACAGTAGATGTTGGAATTCATCTTTCCTTGAATGAACCGCAGCTCGCCGGCAGCATTCATGCACCATGTCTGCCTGTAGGGAAGACACAATCATCCTGCTACACACGTTTTGGATGATACCACACATTTAGGTATCGATGTGATACCAAGTAGCTACAGGATCATACATTGGTCATATTCAGAGTCCATGTGTCCAAGGACATATTTCCTGACTTTATAAACATAATATAAATTTTTTTTCAACAAAAGATGTTGTGATGCCAAAAAATATCGACGTAATCTTAGTAGTATCGACTCGATACGTGCCTGTACTTGATATCATCACAGTGGATGTCAGGTGTAGATCCACCCGTGGCGTTTGTTTACATTTTGATGCCGGTGAGCTACGGTGTGTAGTGAAGCATGTTAAGCTATTCCTCGTCCTCCAGTGATAATGATACTTAGTATCGACTCGATACGTGCCTGTACTTGATGTCATCACAGTGGATGTCAGGTGTAGATCCACTCGTGGTGTTTGTTTACATTGTGACGCCGGTGAGCTACGGTGTGTAGTGAAGCATGTTTAGCTATCCCCCGTCCTCCAGTGATAATGGTACTTAGTATCGACTCGATACGTGCCTGTACTTGATGTCATCACAGTGGATGTCAGGTGTAGATCCACTTGTGGCGTTTGTTTACATTTTGATGCCGGTGAGCTACGGTGTGTAGTGAAGCATGTTAAGCTATTCCTCGTCCTCCAGTGATAATGTTGGTTAGTATCGACTCGATACGTGCCTGTACTTGATATCATCACAGTGGATGTCAGGTGTAGATCCACCCGTGGCGTTTGTTTACATTTTGATGCCGGTGAGCTACGGTGTGTAGTGAAGCATGTTAAGCTATTCCTCGTCCTCCAGTGATAATGATACTTAGTATCGACTCGATACGTGCCTGTACTTGATGTCATCACAGTGGATGTCAGGTGTAGATCCACCCGTGGCGTTTGTTTACATTTTGATGCCGGTGAGCTACGGTGTGTAGTGAAGCATGTTAAGCTATTCCTCGTCCTCCAGTGATAATGATACTTAGTATCGACTCGATACGTGCCTGTACTTGATGTCATCACAGTGGATGTCAGGTGTAGATCCACCCGTGGCGTTTGTTTACATTTTGATGCCGGTGAGCTACGGTGTGTAGTGAAGCATGTTAAGCTATTCCTCGTCCTCCAGTGATAATGTTGGTTAGTATCGACTCGATACGTGCCTGTACTTGATATCATCACAGTGGATGTCAGGTGTAGATCCACCCGTGGCGTTTGTTTACATTTTGATGCCGGTGAGCTACGGTGTGTAGTGAAGCATGTTTAGCTATCCCCCGTCCTCCAGTGATAATGGTACTTAGTATCGACTCGATACGTGCCTGTACTTGATGTCATCACAGTGGATGTCAGGTGTAGATCCACTTGTGGCGTTTGTTTACATTTTGATGCCGGTGAGCTACGGTGTGTAGTGAAGCATGTTAAGCTATTCCTCGTCCTCCAGTGATAATGTTGGTTAGTATCGACTCGATACGTGCCTGTACTTGATATCATCACAGTGGATGTCAGGTGTAGATCCACCCGTGGCGTTTGTTTACATTTTGATGCCGGTGAGCTACGGTGTGTAGTGAAGCATGTTAAGCTATTCCTCGTCCTCCAGTGATAATGATACTTAGTATCGACTCGATACGTGCCTGTACTTGATGTCATCACAGTGGATGTCAGGTGTAGATCCACCCGTGGCGTTTGTTTACATTTTGATGCCGGTGAGCTACGGTGTGTAGTGAAGCATGTTAAGCTATTCCTCGTCCTCCAGTGATAATGTTGGTTAGTATCGACTCGATACGTGCCTGTACTTGATATCATCACAGTGGATGTCAGGTGTAGATCCACCCGTGGCGTTTGTTTACATTTTGATGCCGGTGAGCTACGGTGTGTAGTGAAGCATGTTAAGCTATTCCTCGTCCTCCAGTGATAACGTTACTTAGTATCGACTCGATACGTGCCTGTACTTGATGTCATCACAGTGGATGTCAGGTGTAGATCCACTTGTGGCGTTTGTTTACATTTTGATGCCGGTGAGCTACGGTGTGTAGTGAAGCATGTTTAGCTATTCCTCGTCCTCCAGTGATAACGCACTTTGAGCTGCATTTTAAATGTATGAAAAGTGCTTTATAAATAAACATGTATTATTATTATTTTTAGTAATAGTACCCTTACAATTAGGGATGTCCGATAATGGCTTTTTGCCGATATCCGATATTCCGATATTGTCCAACTCTTTAATTACCGATACCGATATCAACCGATACCGATATCAACCGATATATGCAGTCGTGGAATTAACACATTTTTATGCCTAATTTGGACAACCAGGTATGGTGAAGAGAAGGTACTTTTTAAAAATAATAATAATAAGATAACTAAATTAAAAACATTTTATTGAATAAAAAAGAAAGTAAAACAATATAAAAACAGTTACATAGAAACTAGTAATTAATGAAAATGAGTAAAATTAACTGTTAAAGGTTAGTACTATTAGTGGAGCAGCAGCACGCACAATCATGTGTGCTTACGGACTGTATCCCTTGCAGACTGTATTGATATATATTGATATATAATGTAGGAAGCAGAATATTAATAACAGAAAGAAATGGGGGGAGGGAGGTTTTTTGGGTTGGTTCACTAATTGTAAGTGTATCTTGTGTTTTTTATGTTGATTTAATAAAAAAAAACCCTATACAGATAATAAAAAAAACGATACCGATAACTTCCGATATTACATTTTAACGATATTATCGGACATCCCTACTTACAATCACTCCAAACCAGTTCAATAACTTACCTCTTTTTCAGCCAACATTTTTTTATCCACTTCTTCCTCCGTAAATCTTGATACATATTGACGATGACCCGCCCTGCTATACTTCTGATTGCTCACAGCCAATCAGAAAGAAGGGGCGGTCTAAGCATGCCCGCCCCCAAAGTACCAAAATGAAACATGACAGCGCACAGACCGAGACAGCGCGCGCGCAGAAAGGCACCACGCGCGCACAAAACGAGACAGCGCGCGCGCGCAGAAAGGCACCACGCGCGCACAAAACGAGACAGCGCGCGCGCAGAAAGGCACCACGCGTGCACAAAACGAGACAGCGCGCGCAGAAAGGCACCACGCGCGCGCAGAAAGGCACCACGCGCGCGCAGAAAGGCACCACGCGCGCACAAAACGAGACAGCGCGCGCACAAAACGAGACAGCGCGCGCACAGAAAGGCACCACGCGCGCACAAAACGAGACAGCGCGCGCGCAGAAAGGCACCACGCGCGCACAAAACAAGACAGCGCGCGCGCAGAAAGGCACCACGCGCGCGCAGAAAGGCACCACGCACGCACAAAACAAGACAGCGCGTGCCCAGAAAGGCACCACGTGCGCACAAAAGGAGACAGCGCGCGCGCAGAAAGGCTCCACACGCGCGCAGAAAGGCACCACGCGCGCACAAAACGAGACAGCGCGCGCGCAGAAAGGCACCACGTGCGCGCAGAAAGGCACCACGTGCGCGCAGAAAGGCACCACGCGCGCACAAAACGAGACAGCGCGCGCGCAGAAAGGCACCACGCGCGCGCAGAAAGGCACCACGCGCGCACAAAACAAGACAGCGCGCGCGCAGAAAGGCACCACGTGCGCGCAGAAAGGCACCACGCGCGCACAAAACGAGACAGCGCGCGCGCAGAAAGGCACCACGCGCGCGCAGAAAGGCACCACGCGCGCACAAAACGAGACAGCGCGCGCGCAGAAAGGCACCACGCGCGCGCAGAAAGGCACCACGCACGCACAAAACAAGACAGCGCGTGCCCAGAAAGGCACCACGTGCGCACAAAAGGAGACAGCGCGCGCGCAGAAAGGCTCCACACGCGCGCAGAAAGGCACCACGCGCGCACAAAACGAGACAGCGCGCGCGCAGAAAGGCACCACGCGCGCGCAGAAAGGCACCACGCGCGCACAAAACGAGACAGCGCGCGCGCAGAAAGGCACCACGTGCGCGCAGAAAGGCACCACGTGCGCGCAGAAAGGCACCACGCGCGCACAAAACGAGACAGCGCGCGCGCAGAAAGGCACCACGCGCGCGCAGAAAGGCACCACGCGTGCACAAAACGAGACAGCGCGCGCGCAAAACGAGACAGCGCGCGCAGAAAGGCACCACGCGCGCGCAGAAAGGCACCACGAATGCACAAAACGAGACAGCGCGCGCGCAGAAAGGCACCACGCGCGCGCAGAAAGGCACCACGCGCGCACAAAACGAGACAGCGCGCGCGCAGAAAGGCACCACGCACGTGCAGAAAGGCACCACGCGCGCACAAAACGAGACAGCGCGCGCGCAGAAAGGCACCGCGCGAATGCAAGCAGGCGCCGCGCGCGCACACAAAGGCACCACGCGCGCGCAAAAGGGTGTCGCGCGCGCGCACGAAGTGGAGAATCAGCGCGCGATAACAGTTTTTACGCGCTTGGATTTTTGGTACTAATGTGACGCCATATTGAACTCACAACCTACCCATCTCAGGGCGGGCACTCTAACCACTAGGCCACTGAGTAAGTCACATGTGACTTTGACGCGGGCGCTGGGGACTGGTAGTATGACGGTACTACACTAATACTGGTATACCGTACAACCCTAATCTGCGCAGGTAAACACTTTCCAGGCGGTCCTCATCACAAACGGAGATCTTTCCTTCACCATATTCCAGTACAACAACATCACCTGGACTACCGGCAAGCACGCCAGCAGCGGCGGCGACCCAGCGGGCCTGGGAGGCATCGCGGCGCAGGTATGGTCCTGCATCCGCATCCGCCTCCCACAAGCCACCGCGGACTCCGCGGCCGTGGTTTGATGGGAAACAGGCGTCGGCCCTCTGAGACCTCCTCCTCTTCCTCCTCCTCCTCCTCCCTCCCTCCCTCTCTCCCTCCCTCCCTCACTCCCTCCCTCTCCTCCTCCTCCTCCTCCTCCTCCTCCTCCTCCTCCCCAGGCAGGCTTCAACGCCGGCGACGGCCAGCGCTACTTCAACATCCCCGGCTCCCGCACGGCCGACGTGGCCCACGTGGAAGGCACCACCAACGTGGGCTACCCGGGCCGCTGGGTCTTCCGCATAGACGACGCCAACGTGGAGGTGGGCGGCTGCAACAACTCAGGTGAGAGCGAGCGAGAGAGAGAGAGAGAGAGAGAGAGAGAGAGACTCTGGAAGAATGTTGTGACTTCCACCTGCAGCCTCGGTGTGTCCACACCTGAGACCGTGCGTGAATGGCGGCCAGTGCATTGACGACTGCATCCCGGGGAACCCCTCCTTCACCTGCTCCTGCTTGGCGGGCTTCACCGGCAGACGATGTCACATCGGTGAGTCACGCCCACACTTCCTTTTAATCACTATTGAGGGTTCGCATGTACCAAGGAACCTATTGTTATTGTAAGGTTTTATTATTATTATTCCGCCGCCACAAAAAACTCTAATTTGACCCACTTAACGTGCTTCAAAACTCACCAAATTTGACACACACATCAGGACCTGCGATCATTGCCATCTAATAAAAAAACCAAACCCCAAAAATCTAAACTGCGCTCTAGCGCCCCCTAGGAAAAAACAAAAACAAACTGCCTGTAACTCCCACTAGGAAGGTCGTAGAGACATGAAACAAAAACCTCTATGTAGGTCTGACTGAGACCTACATTTCATAATTTAACATCTTCGGGCAAAAACCAACGGGAAGTTGGCAATTTCCCCTTCAAGACAAAATTGTACTAAAAAAACTCATTTTTGCCTCTTTGAGCTGTAATTTGACCTTCTTAAAATACTTCAAAACTCACCAAACTTCTCACACACATCGGGACTGGTGGAAATTGCCATCTAAAAAAAAAAAACCGAACCCCAAAACTCCAAATTGCGCTGTAGCGCAATTTTTGAATAAAACAGAGACAAAACTGCTTCTCAGAGGAAAACACAGACAAAACTGCCTGTAACTCCCACTAGGAAGGTCGTAGAGACATGAAACAAAAACCTCTATGTAGGTCTGACTGAGACCTACATTTCATAATTTAACATCTTCGGGCAAAAACCAACGGGAAGTTGGCAATTTCCCCTTCAAGACAAAATGTAACTAAAAAAACTCATTTTTGCCTCTTTGAGCTGTAATTTGACCTTCTTAAAATACTTCAAAACTCACCAAACTTCTCACACACATCGGGACTGGTGGAAATTGCGATCTAAAAAAAAAAAAAACGAACCCCAAAACTCAAAATTGCGCTCTAGCGCAATTTTTGAATAAAACGGAGACAAAACTGCTTCTCAGAGGAAAACACAGACAAAACTGCCTGTAACTCCCACTAGGAAGGTCGTAGAGACATGAAACAAAAACCTCTATGTAGGTCTGACTGAGACCTACATTTCATAATTTAACATCTTCGGGCAAAAACCAACGGGAAGTTGGCAATTTCCCCTTCAAGACAAAATGTAACTAAAAAAACTCATTTTTGCCTCTTTGAGCTGTAATTTGACCTTCTTAAAATACTTCAAAACTCACCAAACTTCTCACACACATCGGGACTGGTGGAAATTGCGATCTAAAAAAAAAAAAAACGAACCCCAAAACTCAAAATTGCGCTCTAGCGCAATTTTTGAATAAAACGGAGACAAAACTGCTTCTCAGAGGAAAACACAGACAAAACTGCCTGTAACTCCCACTAGGAAGGTCGTAGAGACATGAAACAAAAACCTCTATGTAGGTCTGACTGAGACCTACATTTCATAATTTAACATCTTCGGGCAAAAACCAACAGGAAGTTGGCAATTTCCCCTTCAAGACAAAATTGTACTAAAAAGACTCATTTTTGCCTCTTTGAGCTGTAGTTTGACCCCCTTAAAATACTTCAAAACTCACCAAACTTCTCACACACATCGGGACTGGTGGAAATTGCGATCTAAAAAAAAAAAAACCGAACCCCAAAACTCAAAATTGCGCTCTAGCGCAATTTTTGAATAAAACAGAGACAAAACTGCTTCTCAGAGGAAAACACAGACAAAACTGCCTGTAACTCCCACTAGGAAGGTCGTAGAGACATGAAACAAAAACCTCTATGTAGGTCTGACTGAGACCTACATTTCATAATTTAACATCTTCGGGCAAAAACCAACGGGAAGTTGGCAATTTCCCCTTCAAGACAAAATTGTACTAAAAAAACTCATTTTTGCCTCTTTGAGCTGTAATTTGACCCCCTTAAAATACTTCAAAACTCACCAAACTTCTCACACACATCAGGACTGGTGGAAATTGCGATCTAAAAAAAAAAAAAACGAACCCCAAAACTCAAAATTGCGCTCTAGCGCAATTTTTGAATAAAACAGAGACAAAACTGCTTCTCAGAGGAAAACACAGACAAAACTGCCTGTAACTCCCACTAGGAAGGTCGTAGAGACATAAAACAAAACCTCTATGTAGGTCTGACTGAGACCTACATTTCATAATTTAACATTTTTGGGCAAAAACCAACAGGAAGTTGGCAATTTCCCCTTCAAGACAAAATTGTACTAAAAAAACTCATTTTTGCCTCTTTGAGCTGTAATTTGACCCCCTTAAAATACTTCAAAACTCACCAAACTTCTCACACACATCGGGACTGGTGGAAATTGCGATCTAAAAAAAAACCGAACCCCAAAACTCAAAATTGCGTTCTAGCGCAATTTTTGAATAAAACAGAGACAAAACTGCTTCTCAGAGGAAAACACAGACAAAACTGCCTGTAACTCCCACTAGGAAGGTCGTAGAGACATGAAACAAAAACCTCTATGTAGGTCTGACTGAGACCTACATTTCATAATTTAACATCTTCGGGCAAAAACCAACAGGAAGTTGGCAATTTCCCCTTCAAGACAAAATTGTACTAAAAAAACTCATTTTTGCCTCTTTGAGCTGTAATTTGACCTTCTTAAAATACTTCAAAACTCACCAAACTTCTCACACACATCAGGACTGGTGGAAATTGCGATCTAAAAAAAAAAAAACCGAACCCCAAAACTCAAAATTGCGCTCTAGCGCAATTTTTGAATAAAACAGAGACAAAACTGCTTCTCAGAGGAAAACACAGACAAAACTGCCTGTAACTCCCACTAGGAAGGTCGTAGAGACATGAAACAAAAATCTGTATGTAGGTCTGACTGAGACCTACATTTCATAATTTAACATTTTCGGGCAAATACCAACAGGAAGTTGGTAATTTCCCATTTAAGACAAAAATGTACTAAAAACACTAATTTTTGCCTCTTTGACCTCTAATTTGACCCCCTTAAAATACTTCAAAACTCACCAAACTTCTCACACACATCGGGACTGGTGGAAATTGCCATCTAAAAAAAAAAAAAAACGAACCCCAAAATTTAAAATTGCGTTCTAGCGCAATTTTTGAATAAAACAGAGACAAAACTGCTTCTCAGAGGAAAACACAGACAAAACTGCCTGTAACTCCCACTAGGAAGGTCGTAGAGACATGAAACAAAAACCTCTATGTAGGTCTGACTGAGACCTACATTTCATAATTTAACATCTTCGGGCAAAAACCAACGGGAAGTTGGCAATTTCCCCTTCAAGACAAAATTGTACTAAAAAAACTCATTTTTGCCTCTTTGAGCTGTAATTTGACCCCCTTAAAATACTTCAAAACTCACCAAACTTCTCACACACATCAGGACTGGTGGAAATTGCGATCTAAAAAAAAAAAAAACGAACCCCAAAACTCAAAATTGCGCTCTAGCGCAATTTTTGAATAAAACAGAGACAAAACTGCTTCTCAGAGGAAAACACAGACAAAACTGCCTGTAACTCCCACTAGGAAGGTCGTAGAGACATAAAACAAAACCTCTATGTAGGTCTGACTGAGACCTACATTTCATAATTTAACATTTTTGGGCAAAAACCAACAGGAAGTTGGCAATTTCCCCTTCAAGACAAAATTGTACTAAAAAAACTCATTTTTGCCTCTTTGAGCTGTAATTTGACCCCCTTAAAATACTTCAAAACTCACCAAACTTCTCACACACATCGGGACTGGTGGAAATTGCGATCTAAAAAAAAAACCGAACCCCAAAACTCAAAATTGCGTTCTAGCGCAATTTTTGAATAAAACAGAGACAAAACTGCTTCTCAGAGGAAAACACAGACAAAACTGCCTGTAACTCCCACTAGGAAGGTCGTAGAGACATGAAACAAAAACCTCTATGTAGGTCTGACTGAGACCTACATTTCATAATTTAACATCTTCGGGCAAAAACCAACAGGAAGTTGGCAATTTCCCCTTCAAGACAAAATTGTACTAAAAAAAACTCATTTTTGCCTCTTTGAGCTGTAGTTTGACCCCCTTAAAATACTTCAAAACTCACCAAACTTCTCACACACATCGGGACTGGTGGAAATTGCGATCTAAAAAAAAAAAAACCGAACCCCAAAACTCAAAATTGCGCTCTAGCGCAATTTTTGAATAAAACAGAGACAAAACTGCTTCTCAGAGGAAAACACAGACAAAACTGCCTGTAACTCCCACTAGGAAGGTCGTAGAGACATGAAACAAAAACCTCTATGTAGGTCTGACTGAGACCTACATTTCATAATTTAACATCTTCGGGCAAAAACCAACGGGAAGTTGGCAATTTCCCCTTCAAGACAAAATTGTACTAAAAAAACTCATTTTTGCCTCTTTGAGCTGTAATTTGACCCCCTTAAAATACTTCAAAACTCACCAAACTTCTCACACACATCAGGACTGGTGGAAATTGCGATCTAAAAAAAAAAAAAACGAACCCCAAAACTCAAAATTGCGCTCTAGCGCAATTTTTGAATAAAACAGAGACAAAACTGCTTCTCAGAGGAAAACACAGACAAAACTGCCTGTAACTCCCACTAGGAAGGTCGTAGAGACATAAAACAAAACCTCTATGTAGGTCTGACTGAGACCTACATTTCATAATTTAACATTTTTGGGCAAAAACCAACAGGAAGTTGGCAATTTCCCCTTCAAGACAAAATTGTACTAAAAAAACTCATTTTTGCCTCTTTGAGCTGTAATTTGACCCCCTTAAAATACTTCAAAACTCACCAAACTTCTCACACACATCGGGACTGGTGGAAATTGCGATCTAAAAAAAAAACCGAACCCCAAAACTCAAAATTGCGTTCTAGCGCAATTTTTGAATAAAACAGAGACAAAACTGCTTCTCAGAGGAAAACACAGACAAAACTGCCTGTAACTCCCACTAGGAAGGTCGTAGAGACATGAAACAAAAACCTCTATGTAGGTCTGACTGAGACCTACATTTCATAATTTAACATCTTCGGGCAAAAACCAACAGGAAGTTGGCAATTTCCCCTTCAAGACAAAATTGTACTAAAAAAAACTCATTTTTGCCTCTTTGAGCTGTAGTTTGACCCCCTTAAAATACTTCAAAACTCACCAAACTTCTCACACACATCGGGACTGGTGGAAATTGCGATCTAAAAAAAAAAAAACCGAACCCCAAAACTCAAAATTGCGCTCTAGCGCAATTTTTGAATAAAACAGAGACAAAACTGCTTCTCAGAGGAAAACACAGACAAAACTGCCTGTAACTCCCACTAGGAAGGTCGTAGAGACATGAAACAAAAATCTGTATGTAGGTCTGACTGAGACCTACATTTCATAATTTAACATTTTCGGGCAAATACCAACAGGAAGTTGGTAATTTCCCATTTAAGACAAAAATGTACTAAAAACACTAATTTTTGCCTCTTTGACCTCTAATTTGACCCCCTTAAAATACTTCAAAACTCACCAAACTTCTCACACACATCGGGACTGGTGGAAATTGCCATCTAAAAAAAAAAAAAAACGAACCCCAAAATTTAAAATTGCGTTCTAGCGCAATTTTTGAATAAAACAGAGACAAAACTGCTTCTCAGAGGAAAACACAGACAAAACTGCCTGTAACTCCCACTAGGAAGGTCGTAGAGACATGAAACAAAAACCTCTATGTAGGTCTGACTGAGACCTACATTTCATAATTTAACATCTTCGGGCAAAAACCAACGGGAAGTTGGCAATTTCCCCTTCAAGACAAAATTGTACTAAAAAAACTCATTTTTGCCTCTTTGAGCTGTAATTTGACCCCCTTAAAATACTTCAAAACTCACCAAACTTCTCACACACATCAGGACTGGTGGAAATTGCGATCTAAAAAAAAAAAAACGAACCCCAAAACTCAAAATTGCGCTCTAGCGCAATTTTTGAATAAAACAGAGACAAAACTGCTTCTCAGAGGAAAACACAGACAAAACTGCCTGTAACTCCCACTAGGAAGGTCGTAGAGACATGAAACAAAACCTCTATGTAGGTCTGACTGAGACCTACATTTCATAATTTAAAATTTTCGGGCAAAAACCAACAGGAAGTTGGCAATTTCCCCTTCAAGACAAAATTGTACTAAAAAAACTCATTTTTGCCTCTTTGAGCTGTAATTTGACCCCCTTAAAATACTTCAAAACTCACCAAACTTCTCACACACATCTGGACGGGTGGAAATTGCGATCTAAAAAAAAAACCGAACCCCAAAACTCAAAATTGCGCTGTAGCGCAATTTTTGAATAAAACAGAGACAAAACTGCTTCTCAGAGGAAAACACAGACAAAACTGCCTGTAACTCCCACTAGGAAGGTCGTAGAGACATGAAACAAAACCTCTATGTAGGTCTGACTGAGACCTACATTTCATAATTTAAAATTTTCGGGCAAAAACCAACAGGAAGTTGGCAATTTCCCCTTCAAGACAAAATTGTACTAAAAAAACTCATTTTTGCCTCTTTGAGCTGTAATTTGACCCCCTTAAAATACTTCAAAACTCACCAAACTTCTCACACACATCTGGACGGGTGGAAATTGCGATCTAAAAAAAAAACCGAACCCCAAAACTCAAAATTGCGCTGTAGCGCAATTTTTGAATAAAACAGAGACAAAACTGCTTCTCAGAGGAAAACACAGACAAAACTGCTTGTAACTTCCGGTAGGAACGTCTTAGAGACA
>NC_084757.1:8947299-9159799 GCF_033978785.1 Entelurus aequoreus | reverse complement strand
GGACAAATACTTTTGGCAATATCCCTTCCAACAACAAGGACAAATAGTTGTGGGTGTAATGACACTTCTCAGCCACTAGTTAATGCCAGAAAAAGCTATCATTCATTCCTATCCTGTGTTTTTGCATCGTTGGTCATTCAAATTGAAAAATCTGCCAACAAAGCGACTTAAATGACTTAGACAAACTTTAATGATCCACAAGGGAAATTGTTCCACACAGCTCAGTTACAATGATGGAAAGTGTAAGGATGGAAAGGACAATGCAGGTATAAATAGACTAAATATAGCAATATAACATACAGTATATACGTAATATTTACATAATATATGTACAGTATATTATATATTATATTATATTATGTCTATAACATGTATACAATATAAAACAATTACCATGTACAATGCGATAAACAATGACATTATTGTTATAAAGATGTGTTTAAATGTGGTTTTGAAGACTTTTAGTGTTTATTATCAGTGTGTGTGTATGTGCAATGGCACCTTTACACCACTAGATGGCGACATATTACAGTACTTATAACTCTCTTTTTAGCGCGTTTGTTTTCCGGCTAAGGAGGGTGTGAGTTTTTTGGGGGGGAAATTAATTGTTCCCAAAATAATAACTTCTCAAAAGCAGCGTTGCTGTCAATTTTTGACCTTTTAATAGCTGTAATGACCTCATGTAAAGTATTTCACTTCCTTTTTGGAAATATTGCATATTTTGTGTTTTTCACATTATGAAAAATATTGTTTTTGTTTTTTTTTTAAGCTAAAAGGGCATAAAACCTTAAAAATATAGACAAACGTTATATGTACGGGTAGGAATGAAGAAACAATTCAAGCGTTAAAAAAATGCTATACTCTACTGTTCTTCATGCTTAGGAGGTGTAACGTAGTTTTAAATGAAGTAGACTTGATTTAGCGTCGTTTTTTTTTTGCTGGTTAACTGTTAGCACTTTAGACATTTCCGTCAATTCAAATGTCAAAAACCTACATGTTAAGATGTAAAATCACTACAGAACTGCCATAACACTTTCCGTACTTAGCTTGTAACGGGGTAGCATATTAACTGTTTGCACTTTCGACATTTCTGTCAATGAAAATGTCAAAAACCTCCAATGCATTATGTAAAATCACTACAGAACTGCTGTAGCACTTTACGTACTTAGCGCTATCTTTTGCCAAATTAATGGAAATGTCTAAAGTGCTAACAGTTAACATGCAAAAAAGGATAGCGCTAAGTAAGGAAAGTGCTACGGCGGTTCTGTAGTGATTTTACATAACGCCATATCGGGTTTTGGCGTTTCAATTGACGAAAATGTCTAAAGTGCTAACAGTTAACATGCAAAAAAGATAGCGCTAATTACGGAAAGTGCTACGGCAGTTCTGGAGGGATTTTACTAGAGATGTCCGATAATATCAGCCTGCTGATATTATCGGCCGATAAATGCTTTAAAATGTAATATCGGAATTTATCGGTATCTGGTTTTTTTTGTGTTTTTTTTTAAATTAAATAAACATAAAAAACACAAGATACACTTACAATTAGTGCACCAACCCAAAAAACCTCCCTCCCCCATTTACACTCATTCACACAAAAGGGTTGTTTCTTTCTGTTATTAATATTCTGCTTCCTACATTATATATCAATATACATCAATACAGTCTGCAAGGGATACAGTCCGTAAGCACACATGATTGTGCGTGCTGCTGCTCCACTAATAGTACTAACTAGGGATGTCCGATAATGGCTTTTTGCCGATATCCGATATTCCGATATTGTCCAACTCTTTAATTACCGATACCGATATCAACCGATACCGATATCAACCGATACCGATATCAACCGATACCGATATCAACCGATACATGCAGTCGTGGAATTAACACATTATTATGCCTAATTTGGACAACCATGTATGGTGAAGATAAGGTACTTTTTAAAAAAAATAATAAAATAAGATAACTAAATTAAAAACATTTTCTTGAATAAAAAAGAAAGTGAGACAATATAAAAACAGTTACATAGAAACTAGTAATTAATGAAAATGAGTCAAATTAACTGTTAAAGGTTAGTACTATTAGTGGAGCAGCAGCACGCACAATCATGTGTGCTTACGGACTGTATCCCTTGCAGACTGTATTGATATATATTGATATATAATGTAGGAACCACAATATTGATAACAGAAAGAAATGGGGGGAGGGAGGTTTTTTGGGTTGGTGCACTAATTGTAAGTGTATCTCGTGTTTTTTATGTTGATTTAATAAAAAAAATAAAAATAAAAAAAACGATACAGATAAAAAAAAACCTATACCGATAATTTCCGATATTACATTTTAACGCATTTATCGGCCGATAATATCGGCAGGCCGATATTATCGGACATCCCTAGAACTAACCGTTAACAGTTAAATTTACTCATTTTCATTCATTACTAGTTTCTATGTAACTGTTTTTATATTGTTTTACTTTCTTTTTTATTCAAGAAAATGTTTTTAATTTATTTATCTTATTTTATTTATACATTTTTTTTAAAAGGACCTTATCTTCACCATATCTGGTTGTCCAAATTAGGCATAATAATGTGTTAATTCCACGACTGTATATATCGGTATCGGTTGATATCGGTATCGGTAATTAAAGAGTTGGACAATATCGGATATCGGCAAAAAAGCCATTATCGGACACCCCTAGATTTTACATAATGCCATATCGGGTTTTGACATTACAAATTAACAAGAATGTCGAACTTGCTACCTCGTTACAAGCTAGCGCTAAGTATGGAAAGTGCTACATGAAGGTTTCTGACATTTTGCCTGGTGAAAATGGCCAAAGTGCTAACAGTTAACACGGGAACGAGATAGCACTCAGTGCTGAAACTGCCAGTGGTTTTAATACATGCCATATATGTTTAAATCCAGGGAAATTGCTAACTAATGTAATCCATAAGGTGAATTATTACCCTGAGACTTGAAGCTTTCAATATGTTTCACACTCCAAAGTACTCTGAGGAGCGGTAAAAGCTGCAAACCCTGGAAAAAAAGCACTTCCTGTGTGTGTAATGAGCAGGTGGCTTACCTTCCGGAAGGATCTGAAGTCGCCCACAATGAAATATTCCTTTCAAGCCAGCACAGATTTTTAATAGCTTTGCCAAGCATGCGATGGTTCACTCCCAGGCTGGAGTGGCTTTGAAAAAGGCTCTTAAAGCAGGAAGGCCCCGCTGGAAGAAGGCAACGATGCATTAATTGCTCCAGGGGGCCTTCACCTCGCGCTTACTACTGGGGGGAGAGGAGCACTTCCTGTCTGCTCCAATTAGGAAACAGAGGAGAAGTCAGTGGAAAGACAACTGCCATACCTATTGCCTTTGTTCAGGTCCCAACCAGGACCATCAGAACTTTGTGGCGACCAAGTTCAGACTTTTGTACTTTGTAACCCGACTGTGTGTCCGCAGAGGAGTGCCTCTGCCAGAACGGCGGCGTGTGCGTGGACAACAACGGGACGTGCGAGTGTCCCGCATCCTACACTGGCCTCTACTGCCAGCTGGGTAGGTACAACCACGCCCCCTATGGCTGCTGGTGGTATTGCACGTACATACTCAAAAGTTGTATCTTTGTTACTACAACCACGCCCCCTATGGCTGCTGGTGGTATTGCACGTACATACTCAAAGTTGTATCTTTGTTACTACAACCACGCCCCCTATGGCTGCTGGTGGTATTGCACGTACATACTCAAAGTTGTATCTTTGTTACTACAACCACGCCCCCTATGGCTGCTGGTGGTATTGCACGTACATACTCAAAGTCGTATCTTTGTTACTACAACCACGCCTATGGCTGCTGGTGGTATTGCACGTACATACTCAAAAGTTGTATCTTTGTTACTACAACCACGCCCCCTATGGCTGCTAGTGGTATTGCACGTACATACTCAAAAGTTGTATCTTTGTTACTACAACCACGCCCCCTATGGCTGCTGGTGGTATTGCACGTACACACTCAAAGTTGTATCTTTGTTACTACAACCACGCCTATGGCTGCTGGTGGTATTGCACGTACATACTCAAAAGTTGTATCTTTGTTACTACAACCACGTCCCCTATGGCTGCTGGTGGTATTGCACGTACATACTCAAAAGTTGTATCTTTGTTACTACAACCACGTCCCCTATGGCTGCTGGTGGTATTGCACGTACACACTCAAAGTTGTATCTTTGTTACAACAACCACGTCCCCTATGGCTGCTGGTGGTATTGCACGTACATACTCAAAAGTTGTATCTTTGTTACTACAACCACGCCCCCTATGGCTGCTGGTGGTATTGCACGTACATACTCAAAAGTTGTATCTTTGTTACAACAACCACGCCCCCTATGGCTGCTGGTGGTATTGCACGTACATACTCAAAGTTCTATCTTTGTTACTACAACCACGCCCCCTATGGCTGCTGGTGGTATTGCACGTACACACTCAAAAGTTGTATCTTTGTTACTACAACCACGCCCCCTATGGCTGCTGGTGGTATTGCACGTACATACTCAAAGTTGTATCTTTGTTACTACAACCACGCCCCCTATGGCTGCTGGTGGTATTGCACGTACACACTCAAAAGTTGTATCTTTGTTACTACAACCACGCCCCCTATGGCTGCTGGTGGTATTGCACGTACATACTCAAAGTCGTATCTTTGTTACTACAACCACGCCCCCTATGGCTGCTGGTGGTATTGCACGTACATACTCAAAGTTGTATCTTTGTTACTACAACCACGCCCCCTATGGCTGCTGGTGGTATTGCACGTACATACTCAAAGTTATATCTTTGTTACTACAACAGCGATCCTGCTCAAATTTAATTTCATTTTTTGGAATATTTGTCATTTATATTTCCTTACATGACTCAGAGGTCTACGGCTAAATATTTGGCTTACAAAGTTAGCATGCTAACAGTTAGCATATGTCAAGTAGGAAGTTATATGACTCTGAGGTGTACGCTGGCAACATTGGCATAGGTGTCTGTCCCCACCTGTGTCTGCCCCCACCTGTGTCCTTCCCCACCTGTGTCTGTCCCCACCTGTGTCTGTACCCACCTATGTCTGTCCCCACCTGTGTCTGTACCCACCTATGTCCTTCCCCACCTGTGTCTGTCCCCACCTGTGTCTGTACCCACCTATGTCTGTCCCCACCTGTGTTTGTACCCACCTATGTCTGTACCCACCTATGTCTGTCCCCACCTGTGTCTGTACCCACCTATGTCTGTCCCCACCTGTGTCTGTCCCCACCTGTGTCTGTACCCACCTATGTCTGTCCCCACCTGTGTCTGTACCCACCTATGTCCTTCCCCACCTGTGTCTGTCCCCACCTGTGTCTGTACCCACCTATGTCTGTCCCCACCTGTGTCTGTCCCCACCTGTGTCTGTCCCCACCTGTGTCTGCCCCCACCTGTGTCCTTCCCCACCTGTGTCTGTCCCCACCTGTGTCTGTACCCACCTATGTCTGTCCCCACCTGTGTTTGTACCCACCTATGTCTGTACCCACCTATGTCTGTCCCCACCTGTGTCTGTCCCCACCTGTGTCTGTCCCCACCTGTGTCCGTCCCCACCTGTGTCTGTCCCCACCTGTGTCTGTACCCACCTATGTCTGTCCCCACCTGTGTCTGTCCCCACCTGTGTCTGTCCCCACCTGTGTCCGTCCCCACCTGTGTCTGTCCCCACCTGTGTCCGTCCCCACCTGTGTCTGTCCCCACCTGTGTCTGTACCCACCTATGTCTGTCCCCACCTGTGTCTGTCCCCACCTGTGTCCGTCCCCACCTGTGTCCGACCCCAATTGTGTCCGTCCCCACCTGTGTCTGTACCAAACCTGTGTCCGTCCCCACCTGTGTCTGCACCAAACCTGTGTCTAGCCCCTACTGTTTCTATCCCCACCTATGTCTGTCACCACCTGTGTCTGTCCCCACCTGTTTCTATCCCCACATGTGTCTGTCCCCCTATGTATGTCCCCACCTGTTTCTATCCCCACCTGTGTCCGTCCCCACCTGTGTCCGTTCCGACCTTTGTCCCTCCCCACCTGTGTCCGTCCCCACCTGTGTCCGTCCCCAACTGTGTCCGTTCCGACCTTTGTCCGTCCCCACCTGCGTCTGTCCCCACCTGTGTCCGTTCCGACCTTTGTCCCTCCCCACCTGTGTCTGTCCCCACCTGTGTCCGTTCCGACCTTTGTCCCTCCCCACCTATGTCCGTACCCACCTGTGTCCGTCCCCACCTGTGTTTGTCTGTCCCCACCTGTGTACGTCCCCACCTCTGTCTGTCCCCACCTCTGTCTGTCCCCACCTATTTCCGTCCCCACCTGTGTTTGTCCCCACCTGTGTCTGTCCCCACCTGTGTCCGTCCCCACCTGTGTCTGTCCCCACCTCTGTCTGTCCCCAATTGTGTCCGTCCCCACCTATTTCCGTCCCCACCTGTGTTTGTCCCCACCTGTGTCTGTCCCCACCTGTGTCTGTCCCCACCTGTGTCCGTCCCCACCTGTGTCTGTCCCCACCTCTGTCTGTCCCCAATTGTGTCCGTCCCCACCTATTTCCGCCCCCACCTGTGTTTGTCCCCACCTGTGTCCGTCCCCACCTGTGTCCGTCCTGACAGGGTGCAGTGTGACTGTAGCAGGTTGTGTGTGTGCAGAGATGACACAGACGCCGTGCGGCAACAACCGGCCGTGTCCTGACGGAGGTCCGTGTTTGGAGTACGGAGGAGCGTACCTGTGCACCTGTCAGACCAGCACCTCAGACCTGGACCACAGGGACCTGTACCCTTATGGTAAGATCCTGGTGCACCTGCCCGTCCCCACAGGATAGACGCTGTTTACCCTAGCAACAAAGACATTTATAATTCAGCACAAGGATCGTGTTGGGTACCTTTGTAGGTGTCGCCCTGGACCATGGAACACAGTCAAGTGTTGCCTGGACCATGGGACACAGTCAAGTGTTGCCTGGACCATGGAACACAGTCAAGTGTTGCCTGGACCATGGAACACAGTCAAGTGTTGCCTGGACCATGGAACACAGTCAAGTGTTGCCTGGACCATGGGGCACAGTCAAGTGTTGCCTGGACCATGGAACACAGTCAAGTGTTGCCTGGACCATGGGACACAGTCAAGTGTTGCCTGGACCATGGGACACAGTCAAGTGTTGCCTGGACCATGGGACACAGTCAAGTGTTGCCTGGACCATGGGACACAGTCAAGTGTTGCCTGGACCATGGAACACAGTCAAGTGTTGCCTGGACCATGGAACACAGTCAAGTGTTGCCTGGACCATGGGGCACAGTCAAGTGTTGCCTGGACCATGGGGCACAGTCAAGTGTTGCCTGGACCATGGGACACAGTCAAGTGTTGCCTGGACCATGGGGCACAGTCAAGTGTTGCCTGGACCATGGGGCACAGTCAAGTGTTGCCTGGACCATGGGGCACAGTCAAGTGTTGCCTGGACCATGGGGCACAGTCAAGTGTTGCCTGGACCATGGGACACAGTCAAGTGTTGCCTGGACCATGGGACACAGTCAAGTGTTGCCTGGACCATGGAACACAGTCAAGTGTTGCCCGGACCATGGGACACAGTCAAGTGTTGCCCGGACCATGGGACACAGTCAAGTGTTGCCCGGACCATGGGACACAGTCAAGTGTTGCCCGGACCATGGAACACAGTCAAGTGTTGCCCGGACCATGGGGCACAGTCAAGTGTTGCCTGGACCATGGGACACAGTCAAGTGTTGCCCGGACCATGGGACACAGTCAAGTGTTGCCTGGACCATGGAACACATTCAAGTGTTGCCTGGACCATGGAACACAGTCAAGTGTTGCCTGGACCATGGGACACAGTCAAGTGTTGCCTGGACCATGGAACACAGTCAAGTGTCGCCTGGACCATGGAACACAGTCAAGTGTCCCCCGGACCATGGGGGACAGTCAAGTGTTGCCTGGACCATGGGACACAGTCAAGTGTTGCCTGGACCATGGAACACAGTCAAGTGTTGCCTGGACCATGGAACACAGTCAAGTGTTGCCTGGACCATGGAACACAGTCAAGTGTTGCCTGGACCATGGAACACAGTCAAGTGTTGCCTGGACCATGGGACACAGTCAAGTGTTGCCTGGACCATGGAACACAGTCAAGTGTTGCCTGGACCATGGAACACAGTCAAGTGTTGCCTGGACCATGGGACACAGTCAAGTGTTGCCTGGACCATGGAACACAGTCAAGTGTTGCCTGGACCATGGAACACAGTCAAGTGTTGCCTGGACCATGGGGCACAGTCAAGTGTTGCCTGGACCATGGGGCACAGTCAAGTGTTGCCTGGACCATGGGACACAGTCAAGTGTTGCCTGGACCATGGGACACAGTCAAGTGTTGCCTGGACCATGGAACACAGTCAAGTGTTGCCTGGACCATGGAACACAGTCAAGTGTTGCCTGGACCATGGGGCACAGTCAAGTGTTGCCTGGACCATGGGGCACAGTCAAGTGTTGCCTGGACCATGGGACACAGTCAAGTGTTGCCTGGACCATGGAACACAGTCAAGTGTTGCCTGGACCATGGAACACAGTCAAGTGTTGCCTGGACCATGGGGCACAGTCAAGTGTTGCCTGGACCATGGGGCACAGTCAAGTGTTGCCTGGACCATGGGACACAGTCAAGTGTTGCCTGGACCATGGGACACAGTCAAGTGTTGCCCGGACCATGGGACACAGTCAAGTGTTGCCTGGACCATGGAACACATTCAAGTGTTGCCTGGACCATGGAACACAGTCAAGTGTTGCCTGGACCATGGGACACAGTCAAGTGTTGCCTGGACCATGGAACACAGTCAAGTGTCGCCTGGACCATGGAACACAGTCAAGTGTCGCTCTGTGTTTTTCAGTACAGCCCCGCTCGGTCTGCGACTCCACGCCGTGTCTGAACGGCGGCTTCTGCTACGAGCGCCATGGCGGCTACACCTGCCAGTGCACGCACGGCCACTGGGGGAAGCACTGCGAGAAAGGTGAGGTCACACACCTGGACTCAATACTGACCCCCGCAGGACACTGTCAGAGGTGCACCTGTAATACACGTGTTGACCACATGAGAGAGCTCGATTTAACATAAATATACACCTAGGTACTAGATTCTAGTCTATCTAAAACTACGTTCTATGATAGATTCTAATCTAAAACTACATTCTTTGATAGATTCTATACAAACTAAAGATAGATTCTATACAATTTAATGGTTGGTACATATGCTAACTGTTAGCGTGCTAACATTCGAATGCTAGTTTTTTTCTTCTAAAACTAGCAGGAGTTTCTGTGCTAGATTATATATAATGTAAAGATAGATTAAATTGTAGATTCTATACCATTTAAAACGAGATTCTATACAATCTTAAAATAATTTAGTCTAACTAGTCCATACAATTTAAAACTAGATTCTATGATAGAGTATGCTAGATTATATACACAATAAATCTCGATTACATACAATGTAAAGCTAGATTCTAAAATAGATTCTATACAATCTAAAAAAATAATTTCTGTGATGGATTATATATAATGCAGAGTTAGATTCTATTCCAGGATTTGTGCTAGATTTTATACAATCTAAAACTAGTCTATACGATCTAAAGATAGATTCTATACTAGATTATGATAGATTCTATGCATTATAAATCTAGATTATATGATCAATCCTATGCAATCTAAAAATAGATTACATTTTATGTAAAGAACATCTACAATATAAAACTAGATTCTTTACTTTTGGCGATACGGTTTTATGATAGATTATACATATTGCAAAACTAGATCATGTTCTCGATTCTGTGCTAGATTCTATACGATCTAAAAGTAGACTCTATGATAGATTATGTACAATCTCTAAAACTAGAATCTATGATAAATTATATCTAATCTAAAACTAGATTCTATGATAGATTATATATAATCTTAAAACTAGATTTTATGATAAATTATGTCTAATCTGAAACTAGATTATATGATGAATTATATATAATCTAAAACTCCATTCTATGATAAATTATGTACAATCTAAAACTAGATTCTATACAATCTAAAACTAGATTCTTTACTTTTAGCTATACGATTTTATGATAGATTATATATATTGCAAAACTAGGTCATATTCTCGATTCTGTGCTAGATTCTATACGTTCTAAAAGTAGACTCTATGATAGATTATATACAATCTAAAACTAGAGTCTATGATAAATTATATGTAATCTAAAACTAGAATCGATCATAAATTATATATAATCTAAAACTAGAATCTATGATCAATTATATACAATCCAAAACTAGATTCTATGATAAATTATATCTAATCCAAACTAGATTATATGATAAATTATATATAATCTAAAACTAGATTATATGATAAATTATGTACAATCTAAAACTAGATTCTATACAATCTAAAACTAGATTCTTTACTTTTAGCTATACGATTTTATGATAGATTATGTATATTGCAAAACTAAATCATATTCTCGATTCTTTGCTAGATTCTATACAATCTAAAAGTAGACTCTATGATAGATAATATACAATCTAAAACTAGAATCTATGATAAATGATATCTAATCTAAAACTAGATTCTATGATAGATTATATATAATCTTAAAACTAGATTATATGATAAATTATGTCTAATCTGAAACTAGATTATATGATGAATTATATATAATCTAAAACTTCATTCTATGATAAATTATGTACAATCTAAAACTAGATTCTATACAATCTAAAACTAGATTCTTTACTTTTAGCTATACGATTTTATGATTGATTATATATATTGCAAAACTAGATCATATTCTCGATTCTGTGCTAGATTCTATACGTTCTAAAAGTAGACTCTATGATAGATTATATACAATCTAAAACTAGATTCTATGATAAATTATATCTAATCCAAACTAGATTATATGATAAATTATATATAATCTAAAACTAGATTATATGATAAATTATGTACAATCTAAAACTAGATTCTATACAATCTAAAACTAGATTATTTACTTTTAGCTATACGATTTTATGATAGATTATATATATTGCAAAACTAAATCATATTCTCGATTCTTTGCTAGATTCTATACGATCTAAAAGTAGACTCTATGATAGATTATATACAATCTAAAACTAGAATCTATGATAAATGATATCTAATCTAAAACTAGATTCTATGATAAATTATATACAATCTAAAACTAGATTCTATGATAGATTATATATAATCTAAAACTAAAATCTATGATAAATTATATCTAATCTAAAACTAGATTCTATGATAGATTATATATAATCTAAAACTATATTATATGATAAATTAGGTCTAATCTAAAAGTAGATTATATGATAAATTATATATAATCTGAAACTAGATTATATGATGAGTTATATATAATGTAAAATGTATTCTATGATAAATTATGTACAATCTAAAACTAGATTCTATACTTTTAGCGATACGATTTTATGATAGATTATATATATATTGCAAAACTAGATTATATTCTCGATTCTGTGCTAGATTCTATACGATCTAAAAGTAGACTCTATGATAGATTATGTACAATCTAAAACTAGAATCTATGATAAATGATATCTAATCTAAAACTAGATTCTATGATAGATTATATATAATCTTAAAACTAGATTATATGATAAATTATATATAATCTAAAACTTCTATGATGGATTATACATCATCTAAAACTAGATTATATGGTAAATTATATATAATATAAAACTCCATTCTATGATAAATTATGTACAATCTAAAACTAGATTCTATGATAGATTATATATAATCTAAAACTAGATTCTATGATATATTTTATATAATCTAAAACTACATTCTATAATAAATTCTATACAATCTAAAACTCGATTACATTATAAATTATGTACAATCTAAAACTAGATTCTATGATAGATTATATATAATCTAAAACTAGATTCTATGATATATTTTATATAATCTAAAACTACATTCTATAATAAATGATATACAATCTAAAACTCGATTCCAATATAAATTATGTACAATCTAAAACTAGATTCTATGATGGATTATATATAATCTAAAACTAGACTCTGTGATAGATTATACAATTTAAAGATAGATTCTATAAATGTAAAACTAGATTCTATGATAGATTATACAATTTATTGATACAGTCTATAAATGAAAAACTAGATTCTATGATAGATTATACAATTTATTGATACAGTCTATAAATGTAAAGCTAGATTCTATGATAGATTCTACAATTTATTGATACAGTCTATAAATGAAAAACTAGATTCTATGATAGATTATACAATTTATTGATACAGTCTATAAATGTAAAGCTAGATTCTATGATAGATTATACGATTTAAAGTTAGATTCTGTCAATTTAAAACTAGATTTTATACAATTTAAAGATAGATTCTCTACTAGTTTGTATTCTGTAAAATCCGCTCTACATTCTAGATTGTAAGAAAAGTCCATTCTGCATGACAATGTGTTAGATTTGATAGTAGTCAGTTTTTGTGTGTGCTCTCCCTCAGTGCGCCTCAACACCTGTGCGTCCGCTCCGTGTCGCAATGGCGGCTCGTGCAGGGAGGAGGGGGGCAGCTACAGGTGCGTGTGTCCCTACAGGTTCACCGGCAGACATTGTGAAGTAGGTGAGTCACGCCCTCCACGCCGCCTCCTCCTCCGCGCTCACTGCAGCAAGGTTCTAACACGTCCCCCGCAGGCAAGCCCGACCCGTGCTGGTCCGGCCCGTGTGAGAACGGCGGCACCTGCTTCCACTACATCGGCAAGTACAAGTGCGAATGTACCCACCTCTTCAGCGGCAGACACTGCGAGATCAGCAGCGGCGCCGCGCACGCAGGTGACCATGACGCCTGCGTGGGGGGGGGGTTGGGGTGCTTTCAACTTTTCTTACCTAAAGTGCCGACTTTACATACAAGACAGGACTTGATTTGTTCCATTATGGTCCATGAAAATACTTTTTTGCAATTTTATTTTATATTTTTATTTTTTTACTTTTTCATATTTTTAATATTTCTAGAATTATATTATTATATTTAGCATTTTGTAATTTTTTTTTCCATTTAAAAATGTTTTTATTTTATTTTTTAGCATTTTATCTTTAGTTTTAAAGATAAAATGCTAAAAAATAAAATAAAAAAATGTTTATTTTATTTTTTAGCATTTTATCTTTAGTTTTAAAGATAAAATGCTAAAAAATAAAATAAAAAATGTTTATTTAATTTTTTAGCATTTTATCTTTAGTTTTAAAGATAAAATGCTAAAAAATAAAATAAAAACATTTTTATTTTATTTTTTAGCATTTTATCTTTAGTTTTAAAGATAAAATGCTAAAAAATAAAATAAAAAATGTTTATTTTATTTTTTAGCATTTTATCTTTAGTTTTAAAGATAAAATGCTAAAAAATAAAATAAAAAAAATTTTAAATGAAAAAAAATTACAAAATGCTAAATATAATAATATAATTCTAGAAATATTAAAAATATGAAAAAGTAAAAAAATATAAAATAAAATTGCAAAAAAGTATTTTCATGGACCATAATGGAATTTTTTAGCATTTTATCTTCAGTTTTAAAGATAAAATGCTAAAAAATAAAATAAAAAAATGTTTATTTTATTTTTTAGCATTTTATCTTTAGTTTTAAAGATAAAATGCTAAAAAATAAAATAACAAATTTTTTAAATCGAAAAAAAAATTACAAAATGCTAAATATAATAATATAATTCTAGAAATTTTAAAAATATGAAAAAGTAAAAAAATAAAAATATAAAATAAAATTGCAAAAAAGTATTTTCATGGACCTAATGGAACAAATCAAGTCCTGTCTATTCTGCCTAGCAACAAATGATGTGCCCTCGGATGAAAAAATGTAATAAACTCTTCTGTGCCTTTTTTTACACATATTGATGTCTTGAAAAGTAGGAATATATGGACCAAAAATGTATATATGTGTGTGTTTATATATATATATATATATATATATATATATATATATATATATATATATATATATATATATATATTAGAGATGTCCGATAATATCGGTCTGCCGATATTATCAGTCTGCCGATATTATCGGCCGATAAATGCGTTAAAATGTAATATCGGAAATTATCGGTATCGGTTTTTTTATCATCAGTATCGGTTTTTTATTTATTAAAAAAAAAAAAATTTTTTTTAATTATTAAATCCACATAAAAAACACAAGATACACTTACAATTAGTGCACCAACCCAAAAAACCTCCCTCCCCCATTTACACTCATTCACACAAAAGGGTTGTTTCTTTCTGTTATTAATATTCTGCTTCCTACATTATATATCAATATATATCAATACAGTCTGCAAGGGATACAGTCCGTAAGCACACATGATTGTGCGTGCTGCTGCTCCACTAATAATACTAACCTTTAACAGTTAATTTGACAAATTTTCATTAATTACTAGTTTCTATGTAACTGTTTTTATATTGTTTTACTTTCTTTTTTATTCAAGAAAATGTTTTTAATTTATCTATCTTATTTTATTTGATTCATTTTTTTAAAAAGTACCTTATCTTCACCATACCTGGTTGTCCAAATTAGGCATAATAATGTGTTAATTCCACGACTGTATATATCGGTTGATATCGGTATCGGTTGATATCGTTATCTGTAATTAAAGAGTTGGACAATATCGGCATATCGGATATCGGCAAAAAGCCATTATCGGACATCCCTAATATATATATATATATATATATATATATATATTTATATATATATATATATATATATATATATACACGTTAGGTCAGGAAAAAACACATAGGCTATGTCATCCCTACAAGCCTGTTTCGCAGGTTTCCCTGCTCATCAGGGGATTTTAGGGAACAAAATCCCCTGATGAGCAGGGAAACCTGCGAAACAGGCTTTTAGGGATGACATAGCCTCTGTGTTTTTTCCTGACCTAACGTATATTCTGATCTACCCCGGTGTTGTGCACTGTATAACGGATAAATGGTAAATGGGTTGAGGTGGCAACTTGTTCAGGGTGTACCCCGTTTGTGAAAATCAAACCGTGGAGGCATGGCAGAGATATTTATAAAACAATCTTGCCTTCCTTCAAACTCCTGGGAAACGAGCCCTTTGGTGATTTTTTTTTTCCAATTGTGACGTCAACGGTCAATGCTAAAAACTCAAAAACTTTTAAAATAAAAAAATCACAAAATGCTAAATATAATAATATAATTCTAGAAATATTAACAACAAGAAAAAGTAAAACATTTAAATATCTAATAAAATTGTAAAATAAATTTTAAAATAAAATAAAATTGTAAAATTGTAAAATTAAATTGTAAAATAAAATAAAATTGTAAAATAAATTGTAAAATACAATTGTAAAAAAGTATCAATATAGGCCATAAGGTGATTGTAAAAAAGTATCAATATAGGCCGGGGGTCGGCAACCCGCGGCTCTAGAGCCGCTTGCGGCTCTTTAGCGCCGCCTTTGTGGCTCTCTGGAGCTTTTTCAAAAATGTATGAAAAATGGAAAAAGATGAGGGGAAAAGTATATATTTTTTTGTGTTAATATTGTTTCTGTGGGAGGACAAACATGACATAAACCTCCCTAATTGTTATAAAGTACACTGTTTATTAGGGCTGCGAATCTTTGGCTGTCCCACGATTCGATTCAATATCGATTCTTGGGGTCACGATTCGATACAAAATCGATATTTTTTTCGATTCAACGCGATTCTCGATTCAAAAACGATATTTTCCCGATTCAAAAGGATTGTCTATTCATTCAATGCATAGATTTCAGCAGGATCTACCCCAGTCTGCTGACATGCAAGCAGAGGAGTAGATTTTTGTAAAAAGCTTTTATAATTGTAAAGGACAATGTTTTATCAACTGATTGCAATAATGTAAATTTGTTTGAACTATTAAATGAACCAAAAATAGGACTTATTTTATCTTTGTGAAAATATTGGACACAGTGTGTTGTCAAGCTTATGAGATGCGATGCAAGTGTAAGCCACTGTGACACTATTGTTCTTTTTTTTTTAAATTATAAATGTCTAATGATAATGTCAATGAGGGATTTTTAATCACTGCTATGTTGAAATTGTAACTAATGTTGATACTGTTGTTGATAATATTCATTTTTGTTTCACTGCTTTTGGTTTGTTCTGTGTGGTGTTTGTGTCTCCTCTCAATTGCTCTGTTTATTGCAGTTCTGAGTGTTGCTGGGTCGGGTTTGGTTTTGGAATTGGATTGCATTGTTATGGTATTGCTGTGTATTGTTTTGTTGGATTGATTAATTAAAAAAAATAAAATAATAATTAAATTTATAAAAAAAAATTTAAAAACATTTTTAAATCGTTTTTTTAAAAATGAGAATCGATTCTGAATCGCACAACGTGAGAATCGCGATTCGAATTAGAATGGACTTTTTCCCACAGCCCTACTGTTTATATTAAACATGCTTCACTGATTCGAGTATTTGGCGAGCGCCGTTTTGTCCTACTAATTTTGGCGGTCCTTGAACTCACCTTAGTTTGTTTACTTTCTAGGACGTGTTTTATGCCACTTCTCATCTCATTTTTTCATCTCGTTTTATGCCACTTCTCGTCTCATTTTGTCCCCCAAACTTTTAACGTCGTGCGTGAATGCACAAAGGTGAGTTTTGTTGATGTTATTGACTTGTGTGGAGTGCTAATCAGACATATTTGGTCACTGCATGACTGCAAGCTAATCGATGCTAACATGCTATTTAGCCTAGCTGTATGTACATATTGCATCATTATGCCTCATTTGTAGCTATATTTGAGCTCATTTAGTTTCCTTTAGGTCCTCTTATTTTAATTTATATCTCATGACACACTCCAATATGGCTCTTTCAACATTTTGGGTTGCCGAACCCCTGATATAGGCCAAAAGGTGAACCAGGAAAAAGTGTCTACAAAGTGATTTTCTTTCCCGCGTCTGGGCACTACTCTTTTTTTCTTTGCATAGACAATGCCATTGTGGACATTAGATTAAAAGTTCTACGCAAAATATCCTGCTGTTTGTTTTTTTAGAGCCATAAATGTATAAAAATAGGAATGACCAAAAAAACAAAAATCTTATGCAGCTGTTTTTTCTTGTAAATGTATTTACATTCATTCTGGAAACAGAATCTCCCTCACAAATTGACATTAATACATACATAGCTACATATACCTAACATTTGAGACAAGTATTTTAGCATTGGTATACTTTAATTTGAATTTAAACCATGAAACATACAAAAAAAATGGGGGAAAAACGCTTCAAAATAAGTGAATAGCAACCTGTACAATTGAACATACACATGGTACATTTTGCTAAACAATGATGTTTTATACATAAAAAATTTCAGTAGATACTGTGTTATAAGAGGAAGTAAAAAATAAAATAAAATAAAGAACACTTTGGCCCAAAATGGCTGACATCAATCAAAATGAAAATACAACAAAAACTGCATTACAGTTTAGAATGTGTACACAATATAGTACAAAACAATATTTACATGAACAAAACAATGTGTTGATGTATAGTGGCTGTTCTTCTTTCTGACGCCGCGTGTTTTACATCCAAATGACCATAATGGAACAAATCAAGTCCTGTCTATTCTGCCTAGCAACAAATGATGTGCCCTCGGATAAAAAAAAAATAGAATAAACTCTTCTGTGCCTTTTTTTACACGCAATAATGTCTTAAAAAGTAGGAATATATGGACCAAAAAAATGTACAGTATATATGTTAGGCTGACCATACGTCGTCTTTTCCCCGGACATGTCCTATTTTGCAGGGGGTGTCCGGGCGGGGTTTCTTAATTTGCCTCAAATGTCCGGCATTTTGAATTAGGGTTGCGTGTATTTTCAATGTACGTACAGAGTTAAGTTAAGAAGGGGTTTAAAAAAAACTGAAGGTGCGCGCACGTAGCAACATTCGTGAGGGAGGGGCAGAGACACAGAGCGAGAGAGCTAGTGAGTGGAGAGAGACATGAGAACAAGAAATGCCGAAATGTAAATGCAACTTCACGGACGATTTGCGGGAAAAGTATTTGTGTTTTGGTCCTGGCCGTGACACATGGGAAGCAGAATGCACTGTGTGCAAAGCAGGAACGTATGTATCTGTGGCAAATAAAGAGGCTGTCACGCCAAATTTCTTCCCCATACAAAAATCTCCCCCCCATTTACTTCCGTGGTCATGTTTCCTCTTACGTCATTGACAGCGATTGATAGCACTTCGGCTTTGACTGCCCGTCGCTTCAAGGATACTTCGTCTTTGACAGCTGCTGGAATCTGAAGAAATCGATTATTGTTTTTTTTTTGTACAGGCGCGAAACAGGACAGTCGCGTGCCGGTTAAGGACCCCCGGCAACTTTGTGACTTTATTGGATGCAGCCCCGGAAGTAAATGGGGGGGGGGAAGGTTTTTGTAGGGGGAAGAAATTGGCGTGACAGGGCCAACGATCTACAAGCCCATATCGGCACTACAAAGCACAAAACAGCTGTGCAGGGCGAGAGCTCGTCTGCTGTTTTTTGTTTACATTTAATTAACTTGTTTTGAGGCATTATTTATGTTTACATTATATACAAGAGGTTATTTTGAATATTTCTACCTCTGCACTTTTTTTTCCAAAACTGTGAATGTTACAGAATATAAGTGTGACTTATTTTGTTATACTGTCAAGCAGTGTTGGCGTTAACGCACTTTTTCTGTCTTTTTAACGCATTGAAATCAGAAAGGACGCAGATTATACTTTTTTTTTTTTAAATTTTTTACCATTTGTGGCCCACAGATAATATTTTAAAGGCCCACGGCACATTCTAAAAATACTATTAAAATAAACAAAAACATAACAAAAGTGAAATAAAAAAGCTTAACGGTGAAATGTAATTTAGAAAAAGTTGCAATGTTGACTAATAAAACAAAGCTGTTTTTTTTTTTCTTTCAAACGGTCATTGCTCAAAACATAATATTGAATCAAAATCAATGTTATTATGAATTATTGACCTATCCAAGGTTCCCATTACTTCACATCAAATATTCCACTTTGAAAAATATTTTTGGTGGAAGATTTTGCATATTTTGTGTGTTTGCCATAAAAAACATAGTTTTGTTTGACAAAAAAGGGCGGAAAACAAACAAACAAAAAAAAAACAACATAAAAAAAACTTAAACATTTTGAAATGAGGAATAGATCTGAAGTTGATGTAGACTCCAGAGATTTAAGCGTTAAATATAAAATGTATGTATGCCCTGGCACACCATTATCATCATTTCATGACCCAAGCAAAACCCTTTTTACACTTTTATACTGAAATAAATACACCTACAACTTATTCAATAAAAACATAGAAAAAACTAGCAGCAGCGGTAAAGTTTAGATCCATGAAGGAAAGAAGAAAGTGAATGAATGTTTATAACTGAATACATTTACATATGTATACACATTTGTTTTCTTTTCTATTATCTTTTTTAATGAATGAAGTAACTTTTATGACAACCTTTTTCCAAAACACAACATTGAATGTGAGATATAACCGGATAATGCATACATTTGTCATTTGTTTTCAAAACGCTTACAAAAAAGTGGGACCTCAAAAATTTACTGTGGGACCCCATTTTGAAAATTCCTAGCGCCAACACTGCTGTTAACAGAGGAGAAAAAATGCTTTATTTAAAAAAATATATTATTTATAAATCAAGTTCGTGTATCATTGGCAAATTTTCACCTAGCCCCGGCCTTGGCACGCATATATGTGTCCTCTTTTTGGGATTTCAGAATATGGTCAGCCTAATACAGGGGTCACCAATGCGGTGCCCGCGGGCACCAGGTAGCCCGTAAGGACCAGATGAGTAGCCCGCTGGCCTGTTCTAAAAATAGCTCAAATAGCAGCACTTACCAGTGAGCTGACTCTATTTTTTAAATTTTATTTATTTACTAGCAAGCTGGTCTCGCTTTGCTCGACATTTTTAATTCTAAGAGAGACAAAACTCAAATAGAATTTGAAAATCCAAGAAAATATTTTAAAGACTTGGTCTTCACTTGTTTAAATAAATTCATGACTTTTTTACTTTGGTTCTTATAACTTTCAGAAAGACAATTTTAGAGAAAAAACACAACCTTAAAAATGATTTTAGGATTTTTAAACACATATACCTTTTTACCTTTTAAATTCCTTCCTCTTCTTTCCTGACAATTTAAATCAATGTTCAAGTAAATGTTTTATTTTTTATTGTAAAGAATAATAAATAAATGTTAATTTAATTCTTCATTTTAGCTTCTGTTTTTTCGACGAAGAATATTTGTGAAATATTTCTTCAAACTTATTATGATTAAAATTCAAAAATATTATTCTGGCAAATCTAGAAAATCTGTAGAATCAAATTTAAATCGTATTTCAAAGTCTTTTGAATTTATTTTAAAATTTTTGTTCTGGAAAATCTAGAAGAAATAATGATTTGTCTTTTTTAGAAATATAGCTTGGTCCAATTTGTTATATATTCTAACACAGTGTAGATTGGATTTTAACCTATTTAAAACATGTCATCAAAATTCTAAAATTAATCTTAATCATGAAAAATTACTGATGATGTTCCATAAATTCTTTTTTCAAGTTTTTCTCTTCTTTTTTTCGGTTGAATTTTGAATTTTAAAAAGTCGAAATTGAAGATAAACTATGTTTCAAAATTTTATCGTAATTTTTTTCGTGTTTTCTCCTCTTTTAAACCGTTCAATTAAGTGTAAATATCATTAATTATTAATAATAACATAGAGTTAAAGGTAAATTGAGCAAATTGGCTAATTCTGGCAATTTATTTAAGTGTGTATCAAACTGGTAGCCCTTCGCATTAATCACTACCCAAGAAGTAGCTCTTGCTTTCAGAAAGGTTGGTGACCCCTTGCCTAATATATGTGTGTTTATATATATGTATATATACACGCCTGCCTCTCCCTTTCAGAGGTGGGCTGTGGGACACCTCCGCAGGTGAAGCACGCCGAGGTCCACTTCTCCTCCACCACGTCCGGCTCGGTGGCGGTTTACATGTGCCAGGCGGGCTTTGTGGCCGTGCCCAGAGCCACTCACAGCATCTGTGGAGTCCAAGGAGACTGGAGTCAGCCACCCGTCTGTGAGGGTGAGCACACACACACACACACACACACACACACACACACACACACACACACACACACACACACACACACTATCCAGTGATGACAAAGACTGTTGAGTACTTTGTCGCCGTAGAGATGAACGAGTGTGTGTCACAGCCGTGCGTGAATGGCGGCACGTGTCACGACCTGGAGGCGTCTTACCTGTGTGAGTGTGAGGACGGCTTCAGAGGCACACAATGTCAGACAGGTGAGCTTCTAGACCAGGGGTCACCAACCTTTTTGAAAGCAAGAGCTACTTCTTGGGTACTGATTAATGCGAAGGGCTACCAGTTTGATACACACTTAAATAAATTGCCAGAAATAGCCAATTTGCTCAATTTACCTTTAACTCTATGTTATTATTAATAATTAATTATATTTTCACTTAATTGAACGGTTTAAAAGAGGAGAAAACACGAAAAAAATTACAATTCAATTTTGAAACATAGTTTATGTTCAATTTTGACTCTTTAAAATTCAAAATTCAACCGAAAAAAAGAAGAGAAAAACTAGCTAATTCGAATCTTTTTGAAAAAATTAAAAAAAAAGAATTTATGGAACATCATTAGTAATTTTTCCTGATTAAGATTAATTTTAGAATTTTGATGACATGTTAAAATCCAATCTACACTTTGTTAGAATATATAACAAATTGGACCAAGGTATATTTCTAAAAAAGACAAATCATTATTTCTTCTAGATTTTCCAGAACAACATTTTTAAAAGAAATTCAAAAGACTTTGAAATAAGATTAAAATTTGATTCTACAGATTTTCTAGATTTGCCAGAATATTTTTTTTGAATTTTAATCATAATAAGTTTGAAGAAATATTTCACAAATATTCTTTGTCGAAAAAACAGAAGCTAAAATGAAGAATTAAATTAAAATGTATTTATTATTCTTTACAATAATAAAAAAAAAAAATTTCTTGAACATTGTCAGAATTGTCAGGAAAGAAGAGGAAGGAATTTAAAAGGTAAAAAGGTATATGTGTTTAAAAATCCTAAAATCATTTTTAAGGTTGTATTTTTTCTCTAAAATTGTCTTTCTGAAAGTTATAAGAAGCAAAGTAAAACAAATAATGAATTTATTTAAACAAGTGAAGACCAAGTCTTTAAAATATTTTCTTGGATTTTCAAATTCTATTTGAGTTTTGTCTCTCTTAGAATTAAAAATGTCGGGCAAAGCGAGACCAGCTTGCTAGTAAATAAATACAATTTAAAAAATAGAGTCAGCTCACTGGTAAGTGCTGCTATTTGAGCTATTTTTAGAACAGGCCAGCGGGCTACTCATCTGGTCCTTACGGGCTACCTGGTGCCCGCGGGCACCGCGTTGGTGACCCCTGGTCTAGACACTTCATAGCTCACCTGACGATGACAGCAGAGATATGAACGAATCGAGTCTTTTGAACAGCTCTTTAATGTGGACGATAAGAACCGATTCCCACTTGTGAGCCGTTTGTTTGGGAGCCGTTTTTATGCACATGCAAATGTAACATTGGCATGGACTATGTGCCGACTAGAAAATGAGTCAAAGTAAAGGAAATTTAGCAGCATTGAACTTTTTTTAAATAAATAAAAAAATATGATTTTACATGTTAAAAATATATTGCGCAAGGTCTCCATGGACTAAAGAAAGGTTTCCTCTGCCCTCCTCCAGACGTGGACGAGTGCGTGTCAGACCCCTGCAAGAACGGTGGAACGTGTGAGAACCTGCTGGGCTCCTACTTGTGTTACTGTCCGCCGGGCATCAGAGGACACGACTGCCAGAAAGGTGCAGCTATTTATAATTCATACAGAGGGTGGACACGCCCACCCCGCCGTCAGTCCGCTGACAAAACTTGACAAAGTCATTGAGATCCATTGAAAAAGATCAAAGTTTACATTTGAAAAGGTCGTATGAATTGTTGACATAGTAATGTAGCGTGTGTATGCACAATACAACAGCTTCTTCTTCTTTGGACTATAATGCACGGATGAAACGTCACAAACATTTCAGACAGTGTGAAGTTGTGATGCTTAAACAGCTGTTGGTGTGTTGTTGTTGTTGTGTGTACTTGTGGGGGGAGCGTGACAGTTTGTCATTTGTGTTTACATTACGTCAAAATGTATTTTCTATTAGATGGTCATATTGGTAGTTTGTTTTATTATGTGTAGTGTACACTGTATGGGAGTTTAACTTATCACTTTATTATGTGTGGTGTACACCGCATGGTAGTTTATTTTATTATTTGTGGTGTACACTGCATGGTAGTTTATTTTATAATGTGTGGTGTACACTGCATGGTAGTTTATTTTATTATGTGTGGTGTACACTGCATGGTAGTTTATTTTATTATGTGTGGTGTACACTGTATGGGAGTTTAATTTATCACTTTATTATGTGTGGTGTACACTGCATGGTAGTTTATTTTATTATGTGTGGTGTACACTGTATGGTAGTTTAATTTATCACTTTATTATGTGTGGTGCACACTGCATGGTAGTTTATTTTATTATTTGTGGTGTACACTGCATGGTAGTTTATTTTATAATGTGTGGTGTACACTGCATGGTAGTTTATTTTATTATGTGTGGTGTACACTGCATGGTAGTTTATTTTATTATGTGTGGTGTACACTGTATGGGAGTTTAATTTATCACTTTATTATGTGTGGTGTACACGGCATGGTAGTTTATTTTATTATGTGTGGTGTACACTGTATGGTAGTTTAATTTATCACTTTATTATGTGTGGTGTACACTGCATGGTAGTTTATTTTACTATTTGTGGTGTACACTGCATGGTAGTTTATTTTATAATGTGTGGTGTACACTGCATGGTAGTTTATTTTATTATGTGTGGTGTACACTGCATGGTAGTTTATTTTATTATGTGTGGTGTACACTGTATGGGAGTTTAATTTATCACTTTATTATGTGTGGTGTACACTGCATGGTAGTTTATTTTATTATTTGTGGTGTACACTGCATGGTAGTTTATTTTATAATGTGTGGTGTACACTGCATGGTAGTTTATTTTATTATGTGTGGTGTACACTGCATGGTAGTTTATTTTATTATGTGTGGTGTACACTGTATGGGAGTTTAATTTATCACTTTATTATGTGTGGTGTACACTGCATGGTAGTTTATTTTATTATTTGTGGTGTACACTGCATGGTAGTTTATGTTATCACTTTATTATGTGTGGTGTACGCTGCACGCTAGTTTATTTTATCACTTTATTATGTGTGGTGTCCATGGAAGTTTATTTTATCATTTTAATATGTGTGGTGTACACTGCATGGTAGTTTATTTTATTATGTGTGGTGTACGCTGCATGGTCGTTTATTTTATTATGTGTGGTGTACGCTGCATGGTAGTTTATTTTATTATGTGTGGTGTACGCTGCATGGTAGTTTATTGTATAATGTGTGGTGTACACTGCATGGTAGTTTATTTTATCATGTGTGGTGTACACTGCATGGTAGTTTATTTTATCACTTTATTATGTGTGGTGTACACTGCATGGTAGTTTATTTTATCACTTTATTATGTGTGGTGTCCATGGAAGTTTATTTTATCATATTAATATGTGTGGTGTACACTGCATGGTAGTTTATTTTATTATGTGTGGTGTATGCTACATGGTAGTTAATTTTATTATGTGTGTGGTGTACGCTGCATGGTAGTTTATTGTATAATGTGTGGTGTACACGGCATGGTAGTTTATTTTATTATGTGTGTGTACGCTGCATGGTAGTTTATTTTATTATGTGTGGTGTACGCTGCATGGTAGTTTATTGTATAATGTGTGGTGTACGCTGCATGGTAGTTTATTTTATCATGTGTGGTGTACACTGCATGGTAGTTTATTTTATCACTTTATTATGTGTGGTGTACACTGCATGGTAGTTTATTTTATCATGTGTGGTGTACACTGCATGGAAGTTTAATTTATCACTTTATTATGTGTGGTGTACACTGCATGGTAGTTTGTTTTATCATGTGTGGTGTACACTGCATGGTAGTTTATTTTATTATGTGTGGTGTACACTGCATGGTAGTTTATTTTATCACTTTATTATGTGTGGTGTACACGGCATGATAGTTTATTTTATCACTTTATTATGTGTGGTGTCCATGGAAGTTTTTTTTATCATTTTAATATGTGTGGTGTACACGGCATGGTAGTTTATTTTATTATGTGTGGTGTACACTGCATGGTAGTTTATTTTATTATGTGTGGTGTACACTATATGGAAGTTTAATTTATCACTTTATTATGTGTGGTGTTCACTGCATGGTAGTTTATTTTATTATGTGTGGTGTACACTGCATGGTAGTTTATTTTATCACTTTATTATGTGTGGTGTACACTGCATGGTAGTTTATTTTATTATGTGTGGTGTACACTATATGGAAGTTTAATTTATCACTATAATGTGTGGTGTTCACTGCATGGTAGTTTATTTTATTATGTGTGGTGTACACGGCATGGTAGTTTATTTTATCACTTTATTATGTGTGGTGTACACTGCATGGTAGTTTATTTTATTATGTGTGGTGTACACTGCATGGTAGTTTATTTTATTATGTGTGGTGTACACTGCATGGTTGTTTATTTTATTATGTGTGGTGTACACGGCATGGTAGTTTATTTTTATAGCAAGCACCCGTTCACTGTTGCTTTGCAGCATGTTCGCCATCTTAGAAGTACTCTACCTTTTCCTATGTTATCATGCTAACATTAGTATGTTAACATTAGCATGCTAACGTTTTATGCTAGCAATTTGTTTAAAATGTATTCGTTTGGACCTGAAAATCATGGCTTTTGATACTTAACGCCATCATAGAAGCATGCTAACTTCTCTTACGTTAGCATGCTTACATTAGCATGCCAACGTTGTATGCTAGCATTTTGTTTATATTGGTATAAACCGAAAAATCATGGCTTTTGATACTTAACGCCATCATAGAAGCATGCTAACTTCTCTTATGTTAGCATGCTTACCTTAGTATGCTAACAGTGTATGCTAGCATTTTGTCTGTATTTATTGGTTTAAACCGAAAAATCATTGATTTTGATACTTGGCGCCTCTTGAAAATATGCTGACTGTCCTAATGCTATAATGCTAACATTAGTATGCTAACGTTTTTAGCTTCGAGTTTGGCTGCGTGGCTCATTTGCATATGTCGACTGTGGCGTGTTCCCTAATTAAGGGGCCATTTGTCACTATTATTATTACATTATTGTTGACTTGTTGTGCTGAGCAGCCAGGACCAACATGTGTGCTACTTTTCCCAACTGTGGTCGCTTGTGTGCAGAGCAGGACCGCTGCGAGTCCAACCCCTGCCTAAACGGAGGTGTGTGTCGGGGCTCCAGGGGGTCCTACGTGTGCGCCTGCAAGGACGGCTTCTTCGGGGACCGCTGCCAAATGTGTGAGTTGCAAGTTCAGCGGGGTTCACAAGTCCTTGGGAGGAACTGCGCTTCAGGAGCAAGTCTTTGCCTGTGCCGCCCCCTAGTGGACGACCCCTGCGTGCTGCATCCCTGCGGGAGCCGAGGCGAGTGCCGGAGCGACAGGAGAGGGAACTACAATTGTGTTTGCAGAGCAGGACACACTGGAAAAGACTGTGAGAAAGGTCAGCTGACTTCACACAAAACAAAGGCCAACGAATTGAGTTTATTGAACATTCCATTTTTTTTAATTTATGGAATATTTCCTTATTATCCAAATACAATATAAATAATGCATAAATCAATACAAATTTTCAGGCTTTTAAAAAAATAAAATATATATATATATACATATATATATATATATTTTTTTTTTTTTAAAGTTAATGTATATACAAATGTACAATATAAGCAATCAATCAATCAATGTTTATTTATATAGCCCTAAATCACAAGTGTCTCAAAGGGCTGCACAAGCCACAACGACATCCTCGGTACAGAGCCCACATACGGGCAAGGAAAAACTCACCCCAGTGGGACGTCGATGTGAATGACTATGAAAAACCTTGGAGAAAAATTATGGCTAATATAATTATTTTTGACAGTCAATTTATTATGATTTCATATTTATTATCATATACTTTACATAACAATGATGGAGAAATGTGTCTTTTTATGCCACCAAAAAAAATTGATCTGTAACCAAAAATTCTAACAAAAAAATAAAAGTTTTGGTTGCCGATCATGTTTTTGGTTGCAAAAAAATATTTTGGGTTCCTTTTTGGTTACAAACTTCAATCTTGTAGGCTGGGTCTCCGGGACATTATGTCACACCCCTTTTTTATTGGTCAGTCTCAGATGATGGCGTGACATAAGGGTGGGGCTTCTACCAAATATGGGCGAATTCCAAAAATATGATTTTGCAACCACAAAAAACTGATTTTGCAACTAGAATAAATGATTGGCAACCACATAAGTGGTTGTGCGACCCAAAAAATGAATGGCAGCCAGAAAAATGATTGTGCAACCCAAAAAAATGTTTGGCAACCACAAATATGATTTTGCAACCCCAAAAATGATTGGCAACCACAAACATGAATTTGCAACCCCAAAAAATTATTTTGCAACCCCAAAAATTATACTGCAACCACAAAAATTATTTTACAACCCAAAAAATTATTTTCAACCGCAAAAATTATTTGCAACCAAAAAATAATTTTACAACCCAAAAAATGCAGCTGAGATAGGCTCCAGCACCCCACGCAACGCCGAGAGGGACAAGCGGTATAAAATGGATGGATGGATGAAAATTATTTTGCAACACAAAAAATGATTGGCAACCACAAATGTGATTTTGCAACGTCAAAAATTATTGGCAACCACAAAAATGAATTTGCAACCCAAAAAATAAATGGCAGCCGCCAGAAAAATGATTTGCAACCACAAAAATAATTGTGCAACCCAAAAAAAATGTTTTCAACCTAACCAACAATTTTGCAACCATAAAAATGTTTGGCAACCATAAAAATGTTTGGCAACCACAAATATGATTTTTGAACCCCAAAAATTATTGACAACCACAAAAATCAATTTGCAACCCAAAAAAATATTTTGCAACCACACAAATGATTTGCAACCAAAAAATGATTTTACAACCACAAAAACGATTTGCAACCACAACAATTATTTTGCAACCAAAACAAATGATTGGCATCCACAAAAATGATTGTGCAACCCAAAAAATTATTTTGCAACCATAACAGTGATTGACAGCCAGAAAAATTATTTGCAACCACAAAAACTATTTTGCAACCCAAAAAAAATGATTGGCAACCACAACAATTATTTGGCAACTCCAAAAAAGATTTTGCAACCACAATAGTTATTATGCAACCAAATTAATGATTTGCAACCACAAAAATGATTTGCAACCAAAAAATTATTTTACAACCCAAAAAATTATTTTCAACCGCAAAAATTATTTGCAACCAAAAAATAATTATACAACCCAAAACATTTTTTTACAACCCAAAAAATTATTTGCAACCAAAAAATTATTTTACAACCCAAAAAATGCAGCTGAGATAGGCTCCAACACCCCACGCGACGCCGAGAGGGACAAGCGGTATAAAATGGATGGATGGATGAGAAATTATTTTGCAACACAAAAAATGATTGGCAACCACAAATGTGATTTTGCAACCTCAAAAATGATTGGCAACCACAAAAATTAATTTGCAACCCAAACAATTATTTTGCAAACTCAAAAATGATTTGCAACCCAAAAAATAAATGGCAGCCAGAAAAATGATTGGCAACCACAAAAATGATTGTGCAACCCAAAAAAATGTTTGGCAACCACAAATATGATTTTGCAACCCCAAAAATGATTGGCAACCACAAACATGAATTTGCAACCCCAAAAAATTATTTTGCAACCCCAAAAATTATACTGCAACCACAAAAATTATTTTACAACCCAAAAAATTATTTTCAACCGCAAAAATTATTTGCAACCAAAAAATAATTATACAACCCAAAAAATGATTTGCAACCAAAAAATAATTTTGCAACCCAAAAAATGCAGCTGAGATAGCCTCCAGCACCCCACGCGACGCCGAGAGGGACAAGCGGTATAAAATGGATGGATGGATGAAAATTATTTTGCAACACAAAAAATGATTGGCAACCACAAATGTGGTTTTGCAACCTCAAAAATGATTGGCAACCACAAAAAGGAATTTGCAACCCAAACAATTATTTTGCAAACTCAAAAATGATTTGCAACCCAAAAAATAAATGGCAGCCAGAAAAATGATTGGCAACCACAAAAATAAATGATTTTGCAACCTAAAAAAATTATTTGCAACCAAACCAACGATTTTGCAACCAAAAAAATGATTGGCAACCAGAAAAATGATTGACAACCACAAACATGAATATGCAACCCAAAAAATAATTTTGCAACCCAAAAAATTAGATTGCAACCACAAAAATTATTTGCAACCAAAAAATTATTTTACTACCTAAAATATGATTTGCAAGCAAAAAAATGCAGCTAAGACACTCCACGCGACCCCGAGAGGGACAAGCGGTAGGAAATGGATGGATGTTTGAAAAATTATTCTGCAACACAAAAAATTATTGGCAAACACTTTTGTGATTTTGCAACCTCAAAAATGATTGGCAAGCACAAAAATGAATTTGCAACCCAGAAAATTATTTTGCAAACTCAAAAATGATTTTCAACCCAAAAAATAAATGGCAGCCAGAAAAATGATTTGCAACCACAAAATGATTTGCAACCAAACCAACGACTTTGCAACCATAAAAATGTTTGGCAACCATAAAAATGTTTGGCAACCACAAATATGATTTTTGAACCCCAAAAATTATTTACAACCACAAAAATCAATTTGCAACCCAAAAAAATATTTTGCAACCACAAAAATTATTTGAAACCAAAAAATTATTTTACAACACAAAAAATTATTTTCAACCGCAAAAATGATTTGCAACCAAAAAATTATTTGCAACCAAAAAATTGTTTTACAACACAAAAAATGCAGCTGATATAGGCTCCAGCACCCCACGCAACGCCGAGAGGGACAAGCGGTATAAAATGGATGGATGGATGAAAATTATTTTGCAACACAAAAAATGATTGGCAACCACAAATGTGGTTTTGCAACGTCAAAAATTATTGGCAACCACAAAAATGAATTTGCAACCCAAACAATTATTTTGCAAACTCAAAAATGATTTGCAACCCAAAAAATAAATGGCAGCCAGAAAAATGATTTGCAACCACAAAAATGATTGTGCAACCCAAAAAAAATGTTTTCAACCTAACCAACAATTTTGCAACCATAAAAATGTTTGGCCACCATAAAAATGTTTGGCAACCACAAATATGATTTTTGAACCCCAAAAATTATTGACAACCACAAAAATCAATTTGCAACCCAAAAAATTATTTTGCAAACTCAAAAATGTTTTTGCAACCCAAAAAAATATTTTGCAACCACACAAATGATTTGCAATCAAAAAATGATTTTACAACCACAAAAATGATTTGCAACCACAACAATTATTTTGCAACCAAAACAAATGATTGGCATCCACAAAAATTAATGTGCAACCCAAAAAATGATTTGCAACCAAAAAAATGATTTTGCAACCATAACAGTGATTGACAGCCAGAAAAATGATTTGCAACCACAAAAACTATTTTGCAACCCAAAAAATGATTGGCAACCACAACAATTATTTGGCAACCCCAAAAAAGATTTTGCAACCACAATAGTTATTATGCAACCAAATTAATGATTTGCAACCACAAAAATGATTTGCGACCAAAAAATTATTTTATAACCCAAAAAATTATTTTGAGACCAAAATACATGATTGGCAACAACAACAATGATTGGCAACCAGAAAAATTATTTTGCCAAAAAAAACAATAAAACCCTCTGCGAATATTTCTGTAATTCTGTCGTATTTGGAATGTATGTCTTTAAAAGCTGCCTCTTTGCAGATCTGCTGCCCCCTTCTGGCCTCCACGTGCAGCGCGTCGAGGAGAAGGAGGTGGAGCTGCGCTGGGACGCGCCCGAGGCCTCGCCCAGCCCGCTCAGCGGCTTCGTGGTCACGCACGCGCCTCAGGGCCGCAGCAATCGCAAGGTGGACTTCCTGGACAGGTACCAGTCGTCTCACGTCCTGCGAGGTCTGCTGCCAGGCCTGCTCTACAACATCTCCACCTACTCCATCAAACGCAACACCAACAGCGACGACTTCAGCCAGCCCGCCACCGCACTCATACGCACTCGTGAGTGCTACTTTATAACACGCTGTACTGTGTACTGTGCACTTGTCCAATGTAATACTTGCACATAACACTAAGGAGTTGGCAACACTAGCTATGCTAGCACTAAATTTTAACATCATGCTAGGTTAGCAACACCAGCTATGTTAGTTACATGCTAACACTACATTTTAACATTCTAGGCTATAAACACTAGCTACTTTAGCTACATGCTAACACTACATTTTAACACCATACTAGGTTAGCAGTACTAGCTATGTTAGCTACATGCTAACACAACATTTTAACATCATGCAAGGTTAGCAACACTAGCTATGCTAGCTACATGCTAACACTACATTTTAACATCATGCTAAGTTAGCAACACCAGCTATGTTAGTTACATGCGAACACTACATTTTCACATACTCTGTTAGAAACACTAGCTATGTTAGCTACATGCTAACACTATATTTTAACATCATGCTAAGTTAGCAACACCAGCTATGTTAGTTACATGCTAAAACAACATTTTAACATCATGCGAGGTTAGCAACACCAGCTATGCTAGCTACATGCTAACACTACATTTTAACATCATGCGAGGTTAACAACAGTAGCTATGCTAGCTACATGCTAACACTACATTTTAACATCATGCTAGGTTAACAACAGTAGCTATGTTAGCTGCATGCTAACACTACATTTTAACGTCATGCGAGGTTAACAACACTAGCTATGTTAGCTACACGCTAACACTACATTTTAACATCATACTAGGTTAGCAACACCAGCAATTGCTAGCTACATGCTAACACTATATTTTAACATCATACTAGGTTAGCAGCACTAGCTATGTTAGCTACATGCTAACACAACATTTTAACATCATGCGAGGTTAACAACACCAGCTATGCTAGCTACATGCTAACACTTCATTTTAACGTCATCCTAGGTTAACAACAGTAGCTATGTTAGCTACACGCTAACACTACATTTTAACATTCTAGGTTAGAAACACTAGCTAAGTTTTACATGCTAACACTACATTTTAACATCATGCTAGGTTAACAACAGTATGTATGTTAGCTACATGCTAACACAACATTTTAACATCATGCTAGGTTAACAACACTAGCTATGTTAGCTACATGCTAACACTACATTTTAACATTATGCGAGGTTAGTAACGCCAGCTATGCTAGCTGCATGCTAACACTACATTTTAACGTCATCCTAGGTTAACAACAGTAGCTATGTTAGCTACATGCTAACACTACATTTTAACATTCTAGGTTAGAAACACTAGCTAAGTTTTACATGCTAACACTACATTTTAACATCATGCTAGGTTAACAACAGTAGGTATGTTAGCTACATGCTAACACAACATTTTAACATCATGCAAGGTTAACAACAGTAGGTATGTTAGCTACATGCTAACACTACATTTTAACATCATGCTAGGTTAACAGTATGTATGTTAGCTACATGCTAACACAACATTTTAACATCATGCGAGGTTAACAACACTAGCTATGTTAGCTACATGCTAACACTACATTTTAACATCATGCGAGGTTAGTAACGCCAGCTATGCTAGCTGCATGCTAACACAACATTTTAACGTCATGCGAGGTTAGCATATTGACTAAAGAAAAACGTGATGACCGTGATGGCAGAGTTTTTAGGATGTGTAGTGAAGCCTGAATGATGAAAAGACAACTTTAATGGTGAACTCTACTTTCAGAAGTGAGGGGATGAAATATTGTTGTGACTGTCATGACAAACACACAACAATATTGTCTATGTATGTGTGTGTGTTTCTGCCACAACAACAACAACCACCACCACCACCACCACCACCAAAGGGCCTCGGCGGGCGGAGCTTCTGCAGGTGGTGAACGTGTCGTCCTCTCAGGTGAGAGTGCGATGGATGGTGAAGAGCACTCGACACAGCAGGACCCTCCTCACCCTGTCACTCTCTGATGGCTCTCAGCACCACTCTGCTCTGCTCAACTCCACCACCACCGACTACACCTTCAGGTCAGCATCATCCATCCATCCATCTGTATATCCATTCATCCAGCCATGTGTATTTCCTTTAGTGTGCAGATGGTAGAAGATAGATGGATGTGCTGCAGTATGTCAAAAATAATATTTTGAGTAATGTTTAGTTTGGCCACCAGAGGGCGATGTTTGAGTCCTGTGTTGATCTCCCTGCAGTTCTTTGCTTCCTGCTCACATGTACTCAGTGGACGTGTTGACTCAAAGTGGACTTGATGACTTCCCCTCCACCAGTCACCCTGCAGGGCCTCTGCACTTCTGGACAAGTATGTTACTTTTGTAAACATGTAAACAAGTATTTGTAAACATTTAAACAAGTATGTTACTTTTGTAAACATTTAAACAATTATGGTACTTTTGTAAACATGTAAACAAGTATGTTACTTTTGTCCAAACAAGTATGTTACTTTTGTCCAAACAAGTATGTTACTTTTGTCTAAACAAATATGTTACTTTTGTAAACATCTAAACAAGTATGTCACTTTTGTAAACAAATACGTTACTTTTGTAAACATGTAAACAAGTATGTTACTTGTGTCTTAACAATGATGTTACTTTTTTCTAAACAAGTATGTCACTTTTGTAAACAAATACGTTACTTGTGTAAACATGTAAACAAGTATGTTACTTGTGTCTAAACAAGTATGTTACTTTTTCTAAACAAGTATGTTACTTTTGTAAACATCTAAACAAGTATGTCACTTTTGTAAACAAATATGTTACTTTTGTAATCATGTAAACAAGTATGTTACTTTTGTAAACATCTAAACAAGTATGTCACTTTTGTAAACAAATATGTTACTTTTGTAAACATCTAAACAAGTATGTCACTTTTGTAAACAAATATGTTACTTTTGTATACATGTAAACAAGTATGTTACTTTTGTCTAAACAAGTATGTTACTTTTGTAAACATCTAAACAAGTATGTTACTTTTGTCTAAACAAATATGTTACTTTTGTAAACATCTAAACAAGTATGTCACTTTTGTAAACAAATACGTTACTTTTGTAAACATGTAAACAAGTATGTTACCTGTGTCTAAACAAGTATGTTACTTTTTTCTAAACAAGTATGTTACCTTTGTAAACATCTAAACAAGTATGTTACTTTTGTAAACAAATATGTTACTTTTGTAATCATGTAAACAAGTATGTTACTTTTGTAAACATCTAAACAAGTATGTCACTTTTGTAAACAAATATGTTACTTTTGTAAACATGTAAACAAGTATGTTACTTGTGTCTAAACAAGTATGTTATTTTTGTCTAAACAAGTATGTTACTTTTGTAAACATCTAAACAAGTATGTCACTTTTGTAAACAAATATGTTACTTTTGTAAACATCTAAACAAGTATGTTACTTTTGTAAACATCTAAACCGGTATGTTACTTTTGTAAACATCTAAACAAGTATGTTACTTTTGTAAACATCTAAACAAGTATGTTACTTTTGTAAACATCTAAACCGGTATGTTACTTTTGTAAACATCTAAACAAGTATGTTACTTTTGTAACCATCTAAACATGTATGTTACTTTTGTAAACATCTAAACCGGTATGTTACTTTTGTAACCATCTAAACAAGTGTGTTACTTTTGTAAACATCTACTGTAAACCGGTATGTTACTTTTGTAAACATCTAAACAAGTATGTTACTTTTGTAAACAAATATGTTACTTTTGTAAACATCTAAACAAGTATGTTACTTTTGTAAACAAATATGTTACTTTTGTAAACATCTAAACAAGTATGTTACTTTTGTAAACAAATATGTTACTTTTGTAAACATCTAAACATGTATGTTACTTTTGTAAACATCTAAACCGGTATGTTACTTTTGTAACCATCTAAACAAGTATGTTACTTTTGTAAACATCTACTGTAAACCGGTATGTTACTTTTGTAAACATCTAAACAAGTATGTTACTTTTGTAAACAAATATGTTACTTTTGTAAACATCTAAACAAGTATGTTACTTTTGTAAACATCTAAACAAGTATGTTACTTTTGTAAACATCTAAACAAGTATGTTACTTTTGTAAACATCTAAACCGGTATGTTACTTTTGTAAACAAGTATGTAACTTTTGTAAACATCTAAACAAGTATGTTACTTGTATAAACATCTGAATAAGTATGTTACTTTTGTAAACATCTAAACACATATGTTATTTTTGTAAACCTCTACTTTTGTAAACAAGTATGTTACTTTTGTAGACATCCAAACATGTATGTTACTTTTGTAAACAAGCATGTTACTTTCTTAAACATTTAAACGAGTATGTTGCTTTTGTAAACATCTAAACAAGTATGTTACTTTTGTAAACATCTAAACCGGTATGTTACTTTTGTAAACAAGTATGTTACTTTTGTAAACATCTAAACAAGTATGTTACTTGTGTAAACATCTAAATAAGTATGTTACTTTTGTAAACGTCTAAACATGTATGTTACTTTTGTAAACATCTACTTGTGTGAACAAGTATGTTACTTTTGTAAACATCCAAACAAGTATGTTACTTTTGTAAAAATGTAAACAAGTATGTTACTTTTGTAAAAATGTAAACAAGTATGTTACTTTTGTAAACATTTAAACAAGTATGTTACTTTTGTAAACATCCAAACAAGTATGGTACTTTTGTAAACATCCAAACAAGTATGGTACTTTTGTAAACATCCAAACAAGTATGGTACTTTTGTAAACATCCAAACAAGTATGTTACTTTTGTAAACATCCAAACAAGTATGGTACTTTTGTAAACATCCAAACAAGTATGTTACTTTTGTAAACATCCAAACAAGTATGTTACTTTTGTAAACATCCAAACAAGTATGTTACTTTTGTAAACTTGTGAATGACAAATATAAACTAAAGGGTTCACATTACGATCATTTCCTGCTTCAAAGGTGTTGTTTCCATGACGACCTATTAACATGTCCCCTCAGGGCCCCTCCCCCCACAGAACCTCTCCCTGTCCCAGGTGACCACCAACTGGGCTCAGGTCACGTGGAGTCCAGACCCGGGGCACCTGCCAGACGGCTTTGTGGTCAACGTGACCCGGGGTCTGACCACCAGGAGCCGCTTCCTGCCCGGCGGCCTGCTGGGGTCCTACACCCTGCGCGAGCTGACCCCGGGTCAGCACTACCGCCTGGCCCTCACCGCCGTCAAGACCACGGGACAGGAGCAGGTCCACAGCAAGCCTCAGCACCTGGACTTCACCACCTGTGAGTGTGGAGGACACTCATTAAACACATGAGGAGTGGCAGGTCAAAGGTGCCGCACAAGCGACCTTTGACCTGCCACTCCAACATCCTCCTGACACCAGTGTTTCTATCCCAATACTTTTGTCTGAACAGGACACTCCTTCTTGTTAGTGAGTGCTCATCTCACTCAGAGGATCTTTGACTATTGTCTGGAGTAGATGCATTAGTAGTGAGTGCTCCTCTCACTCAGAGGATCTTTGACTATTGTCTGGAGTAGATGCATTAGTAGTGAGTGCTCATCTCACTCAGAGGATCTTTGACTATTGTCTGGAGTAGTTGCATTAGTAGTGAGTGCTCCTCTCACTCAGAGGATCTTTGACTATTGTCTGGAGTAGATGCATTAGTAGTGAGTGCTCCTCTCACTCAGAGGATCTTTGACTATTGTCTGGAGTAGATGCATTAGTAGTGAGTGCTCCTCTCACTCAGAGGATCTTTGACTATTGTCTGGAGTAGATGCATTAGTAGTGAGTGCTCCTCTCACTCAGAGGATCTTTGACTATTGTCTGGAGTAGATGCATTAGTAGTGAGTGCTCCTCTCACTCAGAGGATCTTTGACTATTGTCTGGAGTAGATGCATTAGTAGTGAGTGCTCCTCTAACTCAGAGGATCTTTGACTATTGTCTGGAGTAGATGCATTAGTAGTGAGTGCTCCTCTAACTCAGAGGATCTTTGACTATTGTCTGGAGTAGATGCATTAGTAGTGAGTGCTCCTCTCACTCAGAGGATCTTTGACTATTGTCTGGAGTAGATGCATTAGTAGTGAGTGCCACTCTAACTCAGAGGATCTTTGACTATTGTCTGGAGTAGATGCATTAGTAGTGAGTGCTCCTCTAACTCAGAGGATCTTTGACTATTGTCTGGAGTAGTTGCATTAGTAGTGAGTGCTCCTCTCACTCAGAGGATCTTTGACTATTGTCTGGAGTAGATGCATTAGTAGTGAGTGCTCCTCTCACTCAGAGGATCTTTGACTATTGTCTGGAGTAGATGCATTAGTAGTGAGTGCTCCTCTAACTCAGAGGATCTTTGACTATTGTCTGGAGTAGATGCATTAGTAGTGAGTGCTCCTCTCACTCAGAGGATCTTTGACTATTGTCTGGAGTAGATGCATTAGTAGTGAGTGCTCCTCTAACTCAGAGGATCTTTGACTATTGTCTGGAGTAGATGCATTAGTAGTGAGTGCTCCTCTCACTCAGAGGATCTTTGACTATTGTCTGGAGTAGATGCATTAGTAGTGAGTGCTCCTCTAACTCAGAGGATCTTTGACTATTGTCTGGAGTAGATGCATTAGTAGTGAGTGCTCCTCTAACTCAGAGGATCTTTGACTATTGTCTGGAGTAGATGCATTAGTAGTGAGTGCTCCTCTCACTCAGAGGATCTTTGACTATTGTCTGGAGTAGATGCATTAGTAGTGAGTGCTCCTCTAACTCAGAGGATCTTTGACTATTGTCTGGAGTAGATGCATTAGTAGTGAGTGCTCCTGTCACATATGGTGGTTGAGAGGATCTTTGACCAGCATCTTTCTTGCAGATTCTTACACAACAAGGCGCTCCTGTCACATAGAGGATCTTTGATTAGTGTCTTTGCATTAAATGGCACAGCACTCTGTCACATAGAGGATCTTTGATTAAAAACTTTGTCTTAAATGTCACATAGAGGATCTTTAATTAGTGTCTTTGCATTAAACGGCACAGCACTCTGTCACATAGAGGATCTCTGATTAACAACTTTGTCTTAAATGTCACATAGAGGATCTTTGATCAGTGTCTTTGCCTTAGACGGCACAGCACTCTGTCACATAGAGGATCTTTGATTAACAACTTTGTCTTAAATGTCACATAGAGGATCTTTGATTAGTGTCTTTGCCTTAGACGGCACAGCACTCTGTCACATAGAGGATCTTTGGTTAACAACTTTGTCCTAAATGTCACATAGAGGATCTTTGATTAGCGTCTTTGCCTTTAACTGCACAGTGCTCCTGTGTCGTAGAGGATCTTTGACGAGTGTCTTTGGCTTTAACTGCACAGGGCTCCTGTCACATAGAGGATCTTTGCTTAGTGATGTTGTCTTAAATGTCACCGGGCTCCTGTCCCATAGAGGATCTTTGATTAGTGACTTTGTCTTAAGTGTCACAGTGCTCCTGTCACATAGAGGATCTTTGACAAGCATCTTTGCCTTAAACATAACTGTGCTCCTGTCACATAGAGGATCTTTGACGAGTGTCTTTGGCTTTAACTGCACAGGGCTTCTGTCACATAGAGGATCTTTGATTAGTGACTTTGTCTTAAATGTCACCAGGCTCCTGTCCCATAGAGGATCTTTGATTAGTGACTTTGTCTTAAGTGTCACAGTGCTCCTGTCACATAGAGGATCTTTGACAAGCATCTTTGCCTTAAACATAACTGTGCTCCTGTCACATAGAGGATCTTTGACGAGTGTATTTGGCTTTAACTGCACAGGGCTTCTGTCACATAGAGGATCTTTGATTAGTGACTTTGTCTTAAATGTCACCAGGCTCCTGTCCCATAGAGGATCTTTGATTAGTGACACAGTCTTAAGTGTCACAGTGCTCCTGTCACATAGAGGATCTTTGACGAGCATCTTTGCCTTAAACATAACTGTGCTCCTGTCTCATAGAGGGTCTTTGACGAGTGTCTTTGGCTTTAACTGCACAGGGCTTCTGTCACATAGAGGATCTTTGATTAGTGACTCTGTCTTGAATGTCACCGGGCTCCTGTCTCATAGAGGATCTTTTATTAGTGACTTTGTCTTAAATGTCACAGTGCTCCTGTCACATAGAGGATCTTTGATTAGTGACTTTGTCTTAAATGTCACAGTGCTCCTGTCACATAGAGAATCTTTGACAAGCATCTTTGCCTTAAACATAACATAGTGGATCTTTGGCTCCTGTCACATGCTGGAGACTAGAGGATCTTTGACTGGCATCTTTTCATTAAACAGCACAGTGGTCCCGTCATTTAGAGGATCTTTGACTGGCATCTTTCCATTAAACAGCACGGGGGTCCCGACATATAAAGGATCTTTGACTGGCATCTTTCTATTAAACAGCACAGGGGTCCCGTCATATAGAGGATCTTTGACTAGCATCTTTCCATTAAACAGCACAGTGGTCTCATCACATAGAGGATCTTTGACTAGCATCTTTCCATTAAACAGCACAGTGGTCCCGTCAGATAGAGGATCTTTGACTAGCATCTTTCCATTAAACAGCACGGGGGTCCCGACATATAAAGGATCTTTGACTGGCATCTTTCTATTAAACAGCACAGGGGTCCCGTCATATAGAGGATCTTTGACTAGCATCTTTCCATTAAACAGCACAGTGGTCTCATCACATAGAGGATCTTTGACTAGCATCTTTCCATTAAACAGCACAGTGGTCCCGTCAGATAGAGGATCTTTGACTAGCATCTTTCCATTAAACAGCACAGGGGTCCCGTCATATAGAGGATCTTTGACTAGCATCTTTCCATTAAACAGCACAGGGGTCCTGTCATGTAGAGGATCTTTGACTAGCATCTTTCCATTAAACAGCACAGTGGTCCCGTCAGATAGAGGATCTTTTACCAGCATCTTTCCATTAAACAGCACAGGGGTCCTGTCATATAGAGGATCTTTGACTAGTATCTTTCCATTAAACAGCACAGGGGTCCCGTCATATAGAGGATCTTTGACTAGCATCTTTCCATTAAACAGCACAGTGGTCCTGTCATATAGAGGATCTTTGACTATCATCTTTCCATTAAACAGCACAGGGGTCCTGTCATATAGAGGATCTTTGACTATCATCTTTCCATTAAACAGCACAGGGGTCCTGTCATATAGAGGATCTTTGACTAGCATCTTTCCATTAAACAGCACAGTGGTCCTGTCATTTAGAGGATCTTTGACTAGCATCTTTCCATTAAACAGCACAGGGGTCCTGTCATTTAGAGGATCTTTGACTAGCATCTTTCCATTAAACAGCACAGTGGTCCTGTCATTTAGAGCACATATGTCAGAGTCAAGGCCCGCGGGCCATATCCGGCCCGCGAGAAGGTTTTTTACGGCCCTTGGGATGATCTTGATTTATTATTAGAACCGGCCCGCAGACCGCAGATCTTTTACACGCACCAAGCGGATGCCGGTCCAAGGTTCCGAAAGGGGGCGAGCGGCCCGCCGGGACGCGCCTGCCGGCCGAAGGGCTGCAGCCCGGCCGTCAGTCGCGGAGCCCGCCGTGCCACGCGCGCCAAGGGGGCGGGCCGAAACCCGGCCCCGAGGCCCTGAGACTTCTGCTTTGTTTCCCCAAACCGCGCGTCACCGCCGGGCCCGCACCACCGTCGGGCTGCAGCCCGAGCGTCGGTGGCGGAACCCGTCATGTGCCGCGCGCGCCAAGCGGAGCGGGGGGGTCAAGCGGGCCGAAACCCGCAGGCCACCCCCTCACCACGAGGCCCTGAGACTTCTGCGTTTGACCCCTACGCGCGGCCCGTCGGGACGCGCCCGCCGTCAAGCCACGAGGGCCAGCCGTCGGGTCGCGGAGCCCGCCGTGCCACGCGCGCCAAGGGGCGGGCCGAAACCAGCGGGGGGTTTCGGGCACCCAACTCGCCTCCCTCCCACGGAGGGAGGAGGGGGGTTTAATGTGAACATTACTGTGCAATCACATATTTAGAGTTTTTACTCAATTCAAGTTTAAAAGTTAAAGTTTAATATTTGTTTTCACTGCATGTTACTTCTCCTTAAACAAAGTGTTGTTTTTGATTTATAGATTTTTGCACTTTATTTTATTGTATTTCAATTTAATTATATTTTAAAAATATTTCAGTTGAGTGGATGATAGAAAATTGCTATTATTGTTTTTTTCTTTGAAGTAAATTTAGCCCACTTTTGCTAAAATAGAAAATATAGGCTACTGATGGTGCCTTGAATACCGGTTTCTTTCATTTAATGTTCATGTTATGGGGATTTTTATATAAAGGAAATTTGTCTTTTGTGTCTGTTGAAAATTAAAGATTACTGACAGAGCCATAAGAAAATATTGCTTTATTTATCTGATCATATTGGAATATATTTGTTAGGTTTTCAGTAGGTTCAATTAGGTTCACTAGACTATATGCGTCATTTAAAAATTTTTCAATGAACATTCGAACAGTCCGGCCCTCGGCTTGTAGCTAAATTTTTTATTTGGCCCTCCGTCCATTTGACTTTGACACCCCTGATTTAGAGGATCTTTGACTAGCATCTTTCCATTAAACAGCACAGGGGTCCCGTCATATAGAGGATCTTTGACTAGCATCTTTCCATTAAACAGCACAGTGATCCTGACTAGTATCTTTCCATTAAACAGCACAGTGGTCCTGTCATATAGAGGATCTTTGACCAGCATCTTTCCATTAAACAGTACAGTGGTCCCGTCATGTAGAGGATCTTTGACTAGCATCTTTCCATTAAACAGCACAGGGGTCCTGTCATATAGAGGATCTTTGACTAGCATCTTTCCATTAAACAGCACAGTGGTCCTGTCATTTAGAGGATCTTTGACTAGCATCTTTCCATTAAACAGCACAGTGATCCTGACTAGTATCTTTCCATTAAACAGCACAGTGGTCCTGTCATATAGAGGATCTTTGACCAGCATCTTTCCATTAAACAGCACAGTGGTCCCGTCATTTAGAGGATCTTTGACTGGCATCTTTCCATTAAACAGCACAGTGGTCTCGTCACATAGAGGATCTTTGACCAGCATCTTTCCAGTAGACCGAGGGTGTCCAAACTTTTTCAGCAAAGGCTGCATACTAAAAAATGTAAATATTTTTATATATTTTAGTCATCTATGTCAAAAGACAAAAACACCAACTGTGCTTCAGCCTTTTTTTTTATGACTTTGTGCTTTTTTTGCGCTCTTTTGTTTTATTTGTAATGTTTTTGATGAGTTTTGTGTGCCCAATGTCCTGAACCCTAGCAAGTCCAAACAGCGGCGGGCCACAAGTGGCCCCTGGGGGCCTGCAGGGGCCCTCACTGCCAATGTCTCCCCTCACTGTGCCATCCCCCTGAACAAGATGTTTCCTCTGGCCCAGTGCCCATGGAGGCCAGGTCTGCAAGGAGAGAGCGACCCGGCGGGACGGGACGAAGGCCCTCTGACACTCAGGAGCCGGTGGGCGGAGCAGAACCGAGGGAGGGGCCAAGGTGCGTCATCCCCAATGAATGAGCCAATGAATGAACCAATGAGCAGTGTTGTGTTGATGTTGCAGGTACACAGAGCTCATAGACAGGAGGAGGAAGATCACCGCCAAGTTCTCACACTTGCCAAGAAAAGTCCTTCGACATCGGAAGAGTTGAGCACCTCGTCTTGCTAAATATTAAGTCTTTCCCCTTCCTATCTTTGATATCGCCCGTTGGTGGGATATCAGCAAAGTATCGCATGATATTGCATGTCAAATGTGCGATATGGGCAGTGTTGACTGAGTTAGCATCAAATGTCCTCTAATCCAGTGGTCCCCAACCGCCCGGTACCGGTCCGCGGACCGATTGGTACAGGACCGCACAAGAAATTTAAAAAAAAAAAATTTTTTTTTTTTTTTTTTTTTTAATGAAATCAACATAAAAAACACAATATATACATTATATATCAATATAGATCAATACAGTCTGCAGGGATACAGTCCGTAAGCACACATGATTGTATTTATGTAAAAAAAAAAAAAAAAAAATTTTTTTTTTTTTTAAATACCCCCCCCCACCGGTCCGTGGGACACATTTTCAAGCGTTGACCGGTCCGCAGCTACAAAAAGGTTGGGGACCACTGCTCTAATCAACACAATTTATTTTATTCATTTACAAAGGAGGATCCGGCAGCTACACAACAGCTAAGCACACAGTACAGTTTTAAATATGCAGGCATGTGATTTTTCCGTCTAAAGTCGGAATTCCGTCTTTTTTAATCTCGGGGGTAAAAAAAATGTTATTATTATTATTTCCTATATTCAAATATGAGTAAACAATACTAAACACGTTTAATTATTTTCATAAATTTATATCCTATTTTGGCGAAAAGAATGAAATGTTTACATTTGGTATTTTGTTAAATACATTTGCAAGGAAAGCTCATGTTAGGGTTGGGCTCTCCGAGAAAGCTAATGTGTGAAGTGAACTGAAGTAATGTGGTAATACTGTAAATAAACTGTAGATAATAACACTGATCAATGTGACACCTGTGGATGTGAAATGAACACAAGATGTAAATATTAGTGACTAAATACTGTTGGGACTGAACCATATACAGCAGTGGTCCCCACTGGACCGATTGGTACCGGGCCGCACAAGAATTAAAAAAAAAAAAAAAAAAAATTTTTTATTTTTATTTTTATTTTTTTATGAAATCAACATAAAAAACACAATATATACATTCTATATCAATATAGATCAATACAGCCTGCAGGGATACAGTCCGTAAGCACACATGATTGTATTTATTTATGTAAAAAAAAAAAAAAAAAAATTTTTTTTTTTTTTTTTAAATACACCCCCCCTCACCGGTCCGTGGGACAAATTTTCAAGCGTTGACCGGTCCGCAGCTACAAAAAGGTTGGGGACCACTGATATACAGTGATTCATTAGGATAATTGGGTTATGTATGTTCTATTAATGATGTTTTCATGTCTTTAAACACTAAAATATTTTCTTCAAATGGTGTTGTCTTTGTTCATTTTAGCATGTTAAATTGGTGAAAAACCAGTAGCTTCGGGGGGCGTTTTTCCCTTGTCTCCCCACTAGGGCACTGGTGGGGGGACCTGGCTGGACCTGGCTGACCCCCGGAAATGTTTTCAGTCTTTTTCATTGTGGTCAAATCACATGCCTGAATATGGGAAGTGTCAAAAACGCAACAGTCACCTGGCAACAGGTGCGATGCCGCAGATGAAAAGCAACACACGGTCCTGACTTGGGACCACATCTGGGCTTTTTGCTGGTCAGCGAAATGGTTTTTCTAAAGCCGACTCCTGACAGGAAGTGTTTTTGCCTCCCAGAGCCCGAGCCGCTGGTTCGCTTGGAGAGGATGGAGGAGACCAGCAACAAAGTCAGTCTGGCGCTGGAGGTCCGAGAGGAGGCTTCCAGACCCGAGCCTGGTAGGTCCTGATGGTCCCAGCCATTTGTATAGTTAGTTTTACTCAGCAGCGTCGCCCTCTGGCAAACGTAGCGTTTCAAAGGTTTGTTTTGGTGGGAGTTGAGCGTATTTTGTTGTCTTTCAGAGTCGGCGCCGGACTGTCGCAGTCGGCCGTGTCTAAACGGCGGAACATGCGGGAACGACTCGCTGCTCTGTCAGTGCACCGCCGGCTTTAAAGGCAGACAGTGTCAACTGTGTACGTTTACACACACACACACACACACGCCATCTTAGCGTTCCTAGCTTCTGTATGCTAACATGTGAACGCTAGCTACATCTTTCTTTGGCTAACTACAGTAAAAGTGTTCTTAAAGCGACAATAGCGTTCTTCGTGCTTGTCTGCTAACTTCAGAACGGTAGCGACATCTTTCTTTGGCTAACTACAGTAAAAGGGTTTTTAAAGCGACCAATGTTAGCATACGTAGCATGTTAGCGTACATCTGCTAACTTGTGAATGTTAACTACATCTTTTTTTGACTAACTACAATAAAAGTGTTTTTAACGTGACAATAGACTAATGTTAGCGTACGTAGCTCCTGTCTGCTAACTTATAATATCTACCTACATCTTTCTTTGGCTAACTTCGGTAAAACCATTCTTAGCTCATTTCTGCTAACTAATGAATGCTAGCTACGTCTTTCTTTGGCTATTGTTGTTGTAAAAAAAGTAACTATTTTATTGGGACAATATACCAATGTTAGCATTCTTAGCTCCAGTCTGCTAATTAGGCAATCCTAGAAACATCTTTCTTTAGCTAACTACAGTAAAAGTGTTTTTAAAGCGACAATAGCATTCTTCGCGCTTGTCTGCTAACTTCAGAACGGTGGCAACATCTTTCTTTGGCTAACTACAATAAAAGTGTTTTTAACGTGACAATAGACTAATGTTAGCGTACGTTGCTCCTGTCTGCTAACTTATAATAGCTACCTACATCTTTATTTGGCTGACTACGGTAAAAGTGACAACAGACCAATTCCAACCATTCTTAGCTCATTTCTGCTAACTAATGAATGCTAGCTACGTCTTTCTTTGGCTATTTTTGTTGTAAAAAAAGTAACTATTTTATTGGGACAATATACCAATGTTAGCATTCTTAGCTCCAGTCTGCTAATTAGGCAATCCTAGAAACATGTTTTTTTAGCTAACTAGAGTAAAAGTGTTTTTAAAGCGACAATAGCATTCTTCGCGCTTGTCTGCTAACTTCAGAACGGTGGCAACATCTTTCTTTGGCTAACTACAATAAAAGTGTTTTTAACGTGACAATAGACTAATGTTAGCATACGTAGCTCCTGTCTGCTAACTTATAATAGCTACCTACATCTTTCTTTGGCTAACTTTGGTAAAACCATTCTTAGCTCATTTCTGCTAACTAATGAATGCTAGCTACGTCTTTCTTTGGCTATTGTTGTTGTAAAAAAAAAGTAACTATTTTATTGGGACAATATACCAATGTTAGCATTCTTAGCTCCAGTCTGCTAATTAGGCAATCCTAGAAACATCTTTTTTTAGCTAACTACAGTAAAAGTGTTTTTAAAGCGACAATAGCATTCTTCGCACTTGTCTGCTAACTTCAGAACGGTGGCAACATCTTTCTTTGGCTAAGTACAATAAAAGTGTTTTTAACGTGACAATAGACTAATGTTAGCGTACGTTGCTCCTGTCTGCTAACTTATAATAGCTACCTACATCTTTATTTGGCTGACTACGGTAAAAGTGACAACAGACCAATTCCAACCATTCTTAGCTCATTTCTGCTAACTAATGAATGCTAGCTACGTCTTTCTTTGGCTATTGTTATTGTAAAAAATAGTAACTATTTTATTGGGACAATATACCAATGTTAGCATTCTTTGCTCCAGTCTGCTAATTAGGTAATCCTAGCAACATCTTTCTTTAGCTAACTACAGTAAAAGTGTTTTTAAAGCGACAATAGCATTCTTCGCGCTTGTCTGCTCATTTTGGAACGGTAGCAACATCTTTCTTTGGCTAACTACAGTAAAAGTGTTTTTAAAGAGACCAATGTTAGCGTATTAGCAGTCTGCTAACCTGTTAATGCCAGCTACATCTTTCTTTGGCTAACTACAGTAAAAGTGTTTTTGGCAACAGTAGACCAATGTTAGCGTACTTAGCAGTCTGCTAACTTCTTAATGCTAACTACATCTTCCTCTGGTTAACTAAAATAAGAGTGTCTTTTGGCGACAAGAGACCAATGTTAGCATACTTAGCAGTCTGCTAACTTGTTAATGCTAACTACATCTTTCTTTGGCTAACTACAGTAAAAGTGTTTTTGGCAACAAGACACCAATGTTAGCGTACTTAGCAGTCTGCTAACTTCTTAATGCTAACTACATCTTCCTCTGGTTAACTAAAATAAGAGTGTCTTTTGGCGACAAGAGACCAATGTTAGCATACTTAGCAGTCTGCTAACTTGTTAATGCTAACTACATCTTTCTTTGGCTAACTACAGTAAAAGTGTTTTTGGCAACAAGACACCAATGTTAGCGTACTTAGCAGTCTGCTAACTTCTTAATGCTAACTACATCTTCCTCTGGTTAACTAAAATAAGAGTGTCTTTTGGCGACAAGAGACCAATGTTAGCATACTTAGCAGTCTGCTAACTTGTTAATGCTAACTACATCTTTCTTTGGCTAACTGTAGTAAAAGTGTTTTTTGGCAACAAGACACCAATGTTAGCTTACTTAGCAGTCTGCTAACTTGTTAATGCTAACTACATCTTTCTTTGGCTAACTGTAGTAAAAGTGTTTTTTGGCGACAAGAGACCGATGTTAGCGTACTTAGCAGTCTGCTAACTTGTTAATGCTAACTACATCTTTCTTTGGCTAACTGTAGTAAAAGTGTTTTTTGGCAACAAGACACCAATGTTAGCTTACTTAGCAGTCTGCTAACTTGTTAATGCTAACTACATCTTTCTTTGGCTAACTGTAGTAAAAGTGTTTTTTGGCAACAAGACACCAATGTTAGCTTACTTAGCAGTCTGCTAACTTGTTAATGCTAACTACATCTTTCTTTGGCTAACTGTAGTAAAAGTGTTTTTTGGCGACAAGAGACCGATGTTAGCGTACTCAGCAGTCTGCTAACTTGTTAATGCTAACTACATCTTTCTTTGGCTAACTGTAGTGAAAGTGTTTTTTGGCGACAAGAGACCGATGTTAGCGTACTCAGCAGTCTGCTAACTTCTTAATGCTAACTACATCTTTCTTTGGCTAACTACAGTAAAAGTGTTTTTGGCGACAAGAGACCAATGTTAGCGTGCTTAGCAGTCTGCTAACTTGTTAATGCTAACTACATCTTTCTTTGGCTAACTAGTAAAAGTGTTTTTTGGCAACAAGACACCAATGTTAGCTTACTTAGCAGTCTGCTAACTTGTTAATGCTAACTACATCTTTCTTTGGCTAACTGTAGTAAAAGTGTTTTTTGGCAACAAGAGACCGATGTTAGCGTACTTAGCAGTCTGCTAACTTGTTAATGCTAACTACATCTTTCTTTGGCTAACTCCAGTAAAAGTGTTTTTGGCGACAAGAGACCAATGTTAGCGTGCTTAGCAGTCTGCTAACTTGTTAATGCTAACTACATGTTTTTTTTCAGCTCTCTACAATACATGTTTTTTTAAGGTGACAAAAGACTAATGTTAGCATCGTTAGCTCCCACGTGTTAACATGTTAGCGATAGCTACATATTTCTTTGACTAACTATAGTAGAAGTGTTTTTAAGGCGACAATAGACCAATGTTAGCATACTTAGCTCCTGCCTGCTAACTTGTGACGCCCCAGTGGGCGTTAGCATAGCAGCCGATGTCCGTCTGACTTCAGGCCTCAGCCAGGCGCCACTAAATGTTTGATTGCAAACACACTCGTGCATCTAAACAGGAGCCGCTAAGAAGCTCTTTAAAAGTCTGTCGGGCTTTTGTTGACGCTAACAATTGCTTGTTAGCACGCGCTCATCTAAATTGACGGCGTTAGCATGACAAGGTTTGCTAATTACATAAATGACGGGTGGGCTAACCAACCAGAACAAAGACTTGACGGTTGAAGCTCGGGGGCGTGAACACGAATAGACCGGCGCTATTTTTACGTCCTTTTATGGCGGCGCTCGCCATTCTTTGTTACGCGCTAACGTGGCTGCAGGCTGCATGAAGAAAGATGCACAAAGTAGTTAATAGTCTCAGCGTGCACCCTTACTACTTTATAATAACATAATAATTAGGGATGTCCGATAATATCGGCCTGCCGATATTATCGGCCGATAAATGCGTTAAAATGTAATATCGGAAATTATCGGTATCGGTTTTTTTATTATCTGTATCGTTTTTTTTTGTTTTTTTTTGTTTTTTTTTATTAAATCAACATAAAAAACACAAGATACACTTACAATTAGTGCACCAACCCAAAAAACCTCCCTCCCCCCATTTATTTCTGTTATCAATATTCTGCTTCCTACATTATATATCAATATATATCAATACAGTCTGCAAGGGATACAGTCCGTAAGCACACATGATTGTGCGTGCTGCTGGTCCACTAATAGTACTAACCTTTAACAGTTAATTTTACTAATTTTCATTAATTACTAGTTTCTATGTAACTGTTTTTATATTGTTTTACTTTCTTTTTTATTCAAGAAAATGTTTTTAATTTAGTTATCTTATTATTTTTTTTTTTTTTTAAAGTACCTTATCTTCACCATACATGGTTGTCCAAATTAGGCATAATAATGTGTTAATTCCACGACTGTATATATCGGTTGATATCGGTATCGGTTGATATCGGTATCAGTAATTAAAGAGTTGGACAATATCGGAATATCGGATATCGGCAAAAAGCCATTATCGGACATCCCTAATAATAATATATATATACACAACACAGTCATAATGATGAAGAGGACAAATAATATTTCCATGCATTTTCTACTGTTTTTCTCAAGTCGTGTCTAAGCAGAGAAGCTCAGACTTATTATTATGGGCCTGCTGTAGCAGGCAATGCAGCCCTTATTATTATTGCTCACACAAACCCCGTTTCCATATGAGTTGGGAAATTGTGTTAGATGTAAATATAAACGGAATACAATGATTTGTGAATCATTTTCAACCCATATTCAGTTGAATATGCTACAAAGACAACATATTTGATGTTCAAACTGATAATAATCATTAACTTTAGGATTTGATGGCAGCAACACGTGACAAAGAAGTTGGGAAAGGTGGCAATAAATACTGATAAAGTTGAGGAATGCTCATCAAACACTTATTTGGAACATCCCACAGGTGTGCAGGCAAATTGGGAACAGGTGGGTGCCATGATTGGGTATAAAAGTAGATTCCATGAAATGCTCAGTCATTCACAAACAAGGAGGGGGCGAGGGTCACCACTTTGTCAACAAATGCCTGAGCAAATTGTTGAACGGTTTAAGAAAAACCTTTCTCAAACAGCTATTGCAAGGAATTTAGGGATTTCACCATCTACGCTCCGTAATATCATCAAAGGGTTCAGAGAATCTGGAGAAATCACTGCACGTAAGCAGCTAAGCCCGTGACCTTCCATCCCTCAGGCTGTACTGCATCAACAAGCCACATCAGTGTGTAAAGGATATCACCACATGGGCTCAGGAACACTTCAGAAAAACCACTGTCACTAAATACAGTTGGTCGCTAGGGTTGGGTATCGTTTGAATTCGAACAATTCCGATTCTGATTCTTTGTTTCGATTCCGATTCCTGCCGATTCTCGGTTCCGATTCTTCTTGTCCCATCAATGTGTTTGACAGGTAGTCCCTGGAAGGTGGTATGTATTTTGGGTTGAGAGCTTTCACCATATCCCTGCAAACATAAACAAACATGTAATGTTGCTGTTACGGTTTAGCCCAGTATCAATTAGCTTAGCTCTAACGTTATTGCTTAACTAACCTAAATGTCGGAGATTCCACTTCTGAAAAGGGATGCAGTCTTTTGACTATGTGTGCAGTGACCTTTCTGTGGCACTCTTCCGTCTGTGGCACCGACATCTTCCCCATTGCCGCTACGGTGAACCGAGTACGCTGAGCACATCGCGGAGCCGGCTAGCAGGTTGTAAATTGTCTATGAAAAAATAGGCGGGCTAATTTGTTAGCTGCCTCAACGTTGGCGCAAAACACATTATTTATTGCATGTATATTGTTTTACTTACCGGATTCGGACTGCAGTGCAGTCACCGAGGTGCCAGGCTGGGCGTCGGAGGAAGAGGCGTCGGAGGACGGTCGGCGCAGCGTGTCGAAGACGGGACACGCATTTATTTGTACTCCATGAACTCGGAGGTGCTTAATCATGTTCGACGTGCACCCTCCTAAGCACGAAACAGTCCTGTCACACCGATATTTCATTTTTTTTAGTAAAATAAAGCCACACTTTCGACCGCCGACGCCCGCTATCCATGCTTGACTGACTCGCTCGGCTACATAGGCTCGGCTATGCTAACACTTCCGGCGGTGGGCGCTTCTTCGTTGGTGTTCAGCGGCTTCTTCTTCCGGTCGGCAAACTTATTCTTTTTTTCCGGTCGGCGGACTGGGTATCGAAACTAGGAATCGAAATTTAAACTTTTGAACGATTCCGGGACAATCGGAAAGTTAGTCCCGGTTCCAATCGATACTCGATACTCGATACTGTTGCGTCGACCAGCATTCCTCCAATGGGGAATTCAAATTGCTAGTCTCTCCCAGATTCTTTTTATGGCAATAAACTGATGTTTATATTCAATCAACAGGCAGTAGTTGGTATTTTGTGGTTTATTCTCAAAGCTTAGAGGACAAACCTGAGACCAACCCAGCACCCAAGCGTTCCTTAGCCCGGTCCAGATCGGTCTGAAAAACCATCACGAAAACATTCTGTTCCTCAATCTCTCCCCCCGCCCTCACGCCCGCACAGATGCCCATTGTGTCCGTTATCTCAAGTCGGCCCGAGAAGGGAAGCAGGGAGGACTCCTCTTCTCTGCCTCCTACTTCAAGGCCATCCACAGTGCAAGCACTTTGTCATGAGACGATGCAAAAAAGGAAAAGAGTACAAGATGGAACATTAGCTATTTAAAATATGACTATAGTCATATAAAAGAAGTAACTCTTAATTATGGATAAATGTGGATATATGCATCCGTCAATTCCCAACACTATTGGTCGCTACATCTGTAAGTGCAAGTTAAAGCTCTACTATGCAAAGCGAAAGCCATTTATCAACAACACCCAGAAACGCCGCCGGCTTCTCTGGGCGCGAGATCATCTAAGATGGACTCATGCAAAGTGGAAAAGTGTTCTGTGGTCTGACGAGTCCACATTGTTTTTGGAAATATTCGACATTGTGTCATCCGGACCAAAGGGGAAGCGAACCATCCAGACTGTTATCGACGCAAAGTGGAAAAGCCAGCATGTGTGATGGTATGGGGGTGTATTAGTGGCCAAGACATGGGTAACTTACACATCTGTGAAGGCACCATTAATGCTGAAAGGTACATACAGCTTTTGGAGCAACATATGTTGCCATCCAAGCAACGTTACCATGGACGCCCCTGCTTATTTCAGCAAGACAATGCCAAGCCACGTGTTACATCAACGTGGCTTCATAGGGAAAGAGTGCGGGTACTAGACTGGCCTGCCTGTAGTCCAGACCGGTCTCCCATTGAAAATGTGTGGCGCATTATGAAGCCTAAAATAGCAGAAGGGAGACCCCCGGACTGTTGAACAACTTAAGCTGTACATCAAGCAAGAATGGGAAAGAATTCCACCTGAGAAGCTTCAAAAATGTGTCTCCTCAGTTCCCAAACCTTTACTGAGTGTTGTTAAAAGGAAAGGCCATGTAACACAGTGGTGAACATGCCCTTTCCCAACTACTTTGGCACGTGTTGCAGCCATGAAATTGTAAGTTAATTATTATTTGCAAAAAAATATATAAAGTTTATGAGTTTGAACATGAAATATGTTGTCTTTGTAGTGCATTCAACTGAATATGGCTTGAAAAGGATTTGCAAATCATTATATTCCGTTTATATTTACATCTAACTCAATTTCCCAACTCATATGGAAACGGGGTTTGTACTTTCAAACCGGCCAACAAGCCCCCACATATGTTATACCGTCCAAAAGGTCTCGTTCGTGCCAATGGCGGAAATCGAATTTTCTAGTTATTATTATTATTAATGACTAAATATAAATATATTTATGTGTTTAATCATTACAATTAATTAATGTTGTAATACGGGTCATTTAGATGAATATTTTCATATTATATTTAATTAAACAAATAATATATTTTCTTTACTTTGATCGTCCATCCTTGGATTTCTTTCCTAAAAACAACACCAAGTGGTTTTTCCTCGCTGGCTTACCCAAAGCCCATTCAAGTCCTTCTTGTCTTGCAGCGTGCCAGCGAGTGCCCCACCCGTGCACCCGCCTCTACTCGGAGACCAAGAGCGTGCCCGTGTGGGAGGGCGGCGTGTGCCACTACCTGTAAGTGTCACCTGTCACACCTGTCAGCCAGTGCAGCAGTCAGAGCGCCCTCACCTGTCCCTGCAGGTACAGGAGGACCTACAAGGTGCAGCAGGACGTCTGCTACAGAGAAAGCTGCCAGACCCCCGACACCGGTACAGGTGAGCACGAGGGCCGACTCTGCAACTTTTCTACCATCGCCAGGAGGTCTTGTACTCGAGATCTTGTCCTTTAGGTCATAACCCAAGATCATGACCATAGGTGAGGACAGGGTTGTAGATCTTGTACCCGTGATCTTGTCCTGTAGGTCATAACCAAAGATCATGACCATAGGTGAGGATAGGGTGGGTGATCTTGTCCTTTAGGTCAGAACCCAAAGTTCATGACCATAGGTGAGGATAGGGTGGGAGATCTTGTCCTTTAGGTCATAACCCAAAGATCATGACCATAGGTGAGGATAGCAACATAGATCTTGTACCCGTGATTTGTCCTGTAGGTCATAACCAAAGATCATGACCATAGGTGAGGATAGCAACATAGATCTTGTACCTGTGATCTTGTTCTTTAGGTCAGAACCCAAAGATCATGACCATAGGTGAGGATAGGGTGGTAGATCTTGTACTCGTGATCTTGTCCTTTATGTCATAACCCAAAGATCATGACCATAGGTGAGGATAGGGGTGTAGATCTTGTACTCGTGATCTTGTCCTTTAGGTCAGAACCCAAAGTTCATGACCATAGGTGAGGATAGGGTGGTAGATCTTGTACCCGTGATCTTGTCCTTTAGGTCAGAACCCAAAGTTCATGACCATAGGTGAGGATAGGGTGGTAGATCTTGTACCCATGATCTTGTCCTTTAGGTCAGAACCCAAAGTTCATGACCATAGGTGAGGATAGGGTGGGAGATCTTGTCCTTTAGGTCATAACCCAAAGATCATGACAATAGGTGAGGATAGGGTTGTAGGTCTTGTACTCGTGATCTTGTCCTGTAGGTCCTAACCAAAGATCATGACCATAGGTGAGGATAGGGTTGTAGATCTTGTACCCGTGATCTTGTCCTGTAGGTCATAACCAAAGATCATGACCATAGGTGAGGATAGGGTGGTATATCTTGTACCCGTGATCTTGTCCTTCGGGTCCTAACCAAAGATCATGACCATAGGTGAGGATAGGGTTGTAGGTCTTGTACCTGTGATCTTGTTCTTTAGGTCAGAGCCCAAAGATCATGACCATAGGGGAGGATAGGGTGGTAGATCTTGTACCCGTGATCTAGTCCTTTAGGTCAGAACCCAAAGACCATGACCATAGGTGAGGACAGGGATGTAGAACTCCTACCCGTGATCTTGTCCTTTGGGTCAGAACCCAAAGATCATGACCATAGGTGAGGATAGGGTGGGAGATTTTGTCCTGTAGGTCATAACCAAAGATCATGACCATAGGTGAGGATAGCAACATAGGTCTTGTACCCGAGATCTTGTCCTTTAGGTCATAACCCAAAGATCATGACCATAGGTGAGGATAGGGTTGTAGATCTTGTACTCGTGATCTTGTCCTTCAGGTCCTAACCAAAGATCATGACCATAGGTGAGGATAGCAACATAGATCTTGTACTCGTGATCTTGTCCTGTAGGTCATAACCAAAGATCATGACCATAGGTGAGGATAGCAACATAGATCTTGTACCCGTGATCTTGTCCTGTAGGTCATAACCAAAGATCATGACCATAGGTGAGGATAGCAACATAGATCTTGTACCCGTGATCTTGTCCTGTAGGTCATAACCAAAGATCATGACCATAGGTGAGGATAGCAACATAGATCTTGTACCCGTGATCTTGTCCTGTAGGTCATAACCAAAGATCATGACCATAGGTGAGGATAGCAACATAGATCTTGTACCCGTGATCTTGTCCTGTAGGTCATAACCAAAGATCATGACCATAGGTGAGGATAGCAACATAGATCTTGTACCCGTGATCTTGTCCTGTAGGTCCTAACCAAAGATCATGACCATAGGTGAGGATAGGGTTGTAGATCTTGTACCCGTGATCTAGTCCTGTAGGTCATAACCAAAGATCATGACCATAGGTGAGGATAGCAACATAGATCTTGTACCCGAGATCTTGTCCTTTAGGTCATAACCAAAGATCATGACCATAGGTGAGGATAGGGTTGTAGATCTTGTACCCGTGATCTTGTCCTGTAGGTCATAACCAAAGATCATGACCATAGGTGAGGATAGCAACATAGATCTTGTACCCGTGATCTTGTCCTGTAGGTCCTAACCAAAGATCATGACCATAGGTGAGGATAGGGTTGTAGATCTTGTACCCGTGATCTTGTCCTGTAGGTCATAACCAAAGATCATGACCATAGATGAGGATAGCAACATAGATTTTGTACCCGTGATCTTATCCTGTAGGTCCTAACCAAAGATCATGACCATAGGTGAGGATAGCAACATAGGTCTTGTACCCGTGATCTTGTCCTTTAGGTCATAACCCAAAGATCATGACTATAGGTGAGGATAGCAACATAGATCTTGTACCCGTGATCTTCTCCTTCAGGTCCTAACCAAAGATCATGACCATAGGTGAGGATAGCAACATAGGTCTTGTACCCGAGATCTTGTCCTTTAGGTCATAACCAAAGATCATGACCATAGGTGAGGATAGCAACATAGATCTTGTACCCGTGATCTTGTCCTGTAGGTCCTAACCAAAGATCATGACCATAGGACCATAGGTGAGGATAGGGTTGTAGATCTTGTACCCGTGATCTTGTCCTGTAGGTCATAACCAAAGATCATGACCATAGGTGAGGATAGCAACATAGGTCTTGTACCCGAGATCTTGTCCTTTAGGTCATAACCAAAGATCATGACCATAGGTGAGGATAGCAACATAGATCTTGTACCCGAGATCTTGTCTGTAGGTCATAACCAAAGATCATGACCATAGGTGAGGATAGCAACATAGATCTTGTACCCGAGATCTTGTCTGTAGGTCATAACCAAAGATCATGACCATAGGTGAGAATAGCAACATAGATCTTGTACCCGAGATCTAGGTCTTGTACCCGAGATCTTGTCCTTTAGGTCATAACCAAAGATCATGACCATAGGTGAGGATAGCAACATAAATCTTGTACCCGAGATCTTGTCTGTAGGTCATAACCAAAGATCATGACCATAGGTGAGGATAGCAACATAGGTCTTGTACCCGAGATCTTGTCTGTAGGTCATAACCCAAAGATCATGACCATAGGTGAGGATAGCAACATAGATCTTGTACCTGTGATCTTGTCCTGTAGGTCCTAACCAAAGATCATGACCATAGGACCATAGGTGAGGATAGGGTTGTAGATCTTGTACCCGTGATCTTGTCCTGTAGGTCATAACCAAAGATCATGACCATAGGTGAGGATAGCAACATAGGTCTTGTACCCGAGATCTTGTCCTTTAGGTCATAACCAAAGATCATGACCATAGGTGAGGATAGCAACATAGATCTTGTACCCGAGATCTTGTCTGTAGGTCATAACCAAAGATCATGACCATAGGTGAGGATAGCAACATAGATCTTGTACCCGAGATCTTGTCTGTAGGTCATAACCAAAGATCATGACCATAGGTGAGGATAGCAACATAGGTCTTGTACCCGAGATCTTGTCCTGTAGGTCATAACCAAAGATCATGACCATAGGTGAGGATAGCAACATAGATCTTGTACCCGAGATCTTGTCTGTAGGTCATAACCAAAGATCATGACCATAGGTGAGGATAGCAACATAGATCTTGTACCCGTGATCTTGTCCTGTAGGTCCTAACCAAAGATCATGACCATAGGTGAGGATAGGGTTGTAGATCTTGTACCCGTGATCTTGTCCTGTAGGTCATAACCAAAGATCATGACCATAGGTGAGGATAGCAACATAGGTCTTGTACCCGAGATCTTGTCCTTTAGGTCATAACCAAAGATCATGACCATAGGTGAGGATAGCAACATAGATCTTGTACCCGAGATCTTGTCTGTAGGTCATAACCAAAGATCATGACCATAGGTGAGGATAGCAACATAGATCTTGTACCCGAGATCTTGTCTGTAGGTCATAACCAAAGATCATGACCATAGGTGAGAATAGCAACATAGATCTTGTACCCGAGATCTAGGTCTTGTACCCGAGATCTTGTCCTTTAGGTCATAACCAAAGATCATGACCATAGGTGAGGATAGCAACATAAATCTTGTACCCGAGATCTTGTCTGTAGGTCATAACCAAAGATCATGACCATAGGTGAGGATAGCAACATAGGTCTTGTACCCGAGATCTTGTCTGTAGGTCATAACCCAAAGATCATGACCATAGGTGAGGATAGCAACATAGATCTTGTACCTGTGATCTTGTCCTGTAGGTCCTAACCAAAGATCATGACCATAGGACCATAGGTGAGGATAGGGTTGTAGATCTTGTACCCGTGATCTTGTCCTGTAGGTCATAACCAAAGATCATGACCATAGGTGAGGATAGCAACATAGGTCTTGTACCCGAGATCTTGTCCTTTAGGTCATAACCAAAGATCATGACCATAGGTGAGGATAGCAACATAGATCTTGTACCCGAGATCTTGTCTGTAGGTCATAACCAAAGATCATGACCATAGGTGAGGATAGCAACATAGATCTTGTACCCGAGATCTTGTCTGTAGGTCATAACCAAAGATCATGACCATAGGTGAGGATAGCAACATAGGTCTTGTACCCGAGATCTTGTCCTGTAGGTCATAACCAAAGATCATGACCATAGGTGAGGATAGCAACATAGATCTTGTACCCGAGATCTTGTCTGTAGGTCATAACCAAAGATCATGACCATAGGTGAGGATAGCAACATAGATCTTGTACCCGTGATCTTGTCCTGTAGGTCCTAACCAAAGATCATGACCATAGGTGAGGATAGGGTTGTAGATCTTGTACCCGTGATCTTGTCCTGTAGGTCATAACCAAAGATCATGACCATAGGTGAGGATAGCAACATAGGTCTTGTACCCGAGATCTTGTCCTTTAGGTCATAACCAAAGATCATGACCATAGGTGAGGATAGCAACATAGATCTTGTACCCGAGATCTTGTCTGTAGGTCATAACCAAAGATCATGACCATAGGTGAGGATAGCAACATAGATCTTGTACCCGAGATCTTGTCTGTAGGTCATAACCAAAGATCATGACCATAGGTGAGGATAGCAACATAGATCTTGTACCCGAGATCTAGGTCTTGTACCCGAGATCTTGTCCTTTAGGTCATAACCAAAGATCATGACCATAGGTGAGGATAGCAACATAGGTCTTGTACCCGAGATCTTGTCTGTAGGTCATAACCCAAAGATCATGACCATAGGTGAGGATAGGGTGGTAGATCTCCTACCCGTGATCTTGTCCTTTGGGTCAGAACCCAAAGATCATGACCATAGGTGAGGATAAGGTGGTAGATCTTGTACCCGTGATCTTGTCCTTTAGGTCAGAACCCGAAGTTCATGACCATAGGTGAGGATAGGGTGGGAGATCTTGTCCTTTAGGTCATAACCCAAAGATCATGACCATAGGTGAGGATAGGGTTGTAGGTCTTGTACTCGTGATCTTGTCCTGTAGGTCAGAACCCAAAGTTCATGACCATAGGTGAGGATGGGAACGTAGATCGACCGGTAAATTGAGAGCTTTGCCTTCCGGCTCAGCTCCTTCTTCACCACAAAGGATCGATACAGAGTCCACATCACTGCAGACCATGCACCAATCCACCTGTCGACCTCACGATCCACTCTTCCCTCACTCGTGAACAAGACTCCGAGGTACTTGAACTCCTCCACTTGGGGCAGAGTCTCCTCCCCAACCCGGAGATGGCACTCCACCCTTTTCCGGGCGAGAACCATGGACTCGGACTTGGAGGTGCTGATTCCCATCCCAGTCGCTTCACACTCGGCTGTGAACCGATCCAGTGAGAGCTGAAGATCCTGGTCAGATGAAGCCAGCAGGACCACATCATCCACAAAAAGACCTAATCCTGCAGACACCAAACCAGATCCCCTAAAAGCCTTGACTGCGCCTAGATATTCTGTCCATAAAAGTTATGAACAGAATGGGTGACAAAGGACATCCTTGGCGGAGTCCAACCCTCACTGGAAATGGATCCGACTTACTGCCGGCAATGCGGACCAAGGTCTGACTCTGATCATACAGGGAGGGGACCAAGGTCTGACACTGATCATACAGGGAGGGGACCAAGGTCTGACACTGATCATACAGGGAGTGGACCAAGGTCTGACACTGATCGTACAGGGAGTGGACCAAGGTCTGACTCTGATCATACAGGGAGTGGACCAAGGTCTGACTCTGATCATACAGGGAGTGGACCAAGGTCTGACACTGATCATACAGGGAGTGGACCAAGGTCTGACACTGATCATACAGGGAGTGGACCAAGGTCTGACACTGATCATACAGGGAGTGGACCAAGATCTGACACTGATCATACAGGGAGTGGACCAAGGTCTGACACTGATCATACAGGGAGTGGACCAAGGTCTGACACTGATCATACAGGGAGTGGACCAAGGTCTGACACTGATCATACAGGGAGTGGACCAAGGTCTGACACTGATCATACAGGGAGTGGACCAAGGTCTGATACTGATCATACAGGGAGTGGACCAAGGTCTGATACTGATCATACAGGGAGTGGACCAAGGTCTGATACTGATCATACAGGGAGTGGACCAAGGTCTGATACTGATCATACAGGGAGTGGACCAAGGTCTGACTCTGATCGTACAGGGAGTGGACCAAGGTCTGACACTGATCATACAGAGAGTGGACCAAGGTCTGACACTGATCGTACAGGGAGTGGACCAAGGTCTGACTCTGATCGTACAGGGAGTGGACCAAGGTCTGACACTGATCATACAGGGAGTGGACCAAGGTCTGACACTGATCATACAGGGAGTGGACCAAGGTCTGACACTGATCATACAGAGAGTGGACCAAGGTCTGACACTGATCATACAGGGAGTGGACCAAGGTCTGACACTGATCATACAGGGAGTGGACCAAGGTCTGACACTGATCATACAGGGAGTGGACCAAGGTCTGATACTGATCATACAGGGAGTGGACCAAGGTCTGATACTGATCATACAGGGAGTGGACCAAGGTCTGATACTGATCATGCAGGGAGTGGACCAAGGTCTGATACTGATCATACAGGGAGTGGACCAAGGTCTGACTCTGATCGTACAGGGAGTGGACCAAGGTCTGACACTGATCATACAGAGAGTGGACCAAGGTCTGACACTGATCGTACAGGGAGTGGACCAAGGTCTGACTCTGATCGTACAGGGAGTGGACCAAGGTCTGACACTGATCATACAGGGAGTGGACCGCCACAATCTGGCGGTCTCATACCCCATACTCTCTGAGCACTCCCCACAGGACTTCCCCAGGGACTTGGTCCAAGGCCTCCTCCAAGTCCACAAAGCACATGTAGACTGGTTAGGAAAACTCCCATGCACCCTCAAGGATGCTGCCGAGACTATAGAACTGGTCCACAGTTCCACGACCAGGACAAAAACCACATGCTCCTCCTGGATCTGAGGTTTGACTTTCAGACATAGTCTCCTCTCCAGTACACCCGAATATACCTTACCAGGAAGGCTGAGGAGTGTGAACCTACCACAGTTAGAATACACCCTCCGGTTCCCCTTCTTAAATAGAGGAACTTCTTCTTACACTTTTAATGGCTAACCATGTTAACTTCTTTTTACACTTTTAATGTCTAACCATGTTAACTTCTTCTTACACTTTTAATGGCTAACGATGTTAACTTCTTCTTACACTTTTAATGGCTAACCATGTTAACTTCTTTTTACACTTTTAATGTCTAACCATGTTAACTTCTTCTTACACTTTTAATGGCTAACGATGTTAACTTCTTCTTACACTTTTAATGGCTAACCATGTTAACTTCTTTTTACACTTTTAATGCTAACGATGTTAACTTCTTCTTACACTTTTAATGCTAACAATGTTAACTTCTTTTTACACTTTTGATGCTAACGATGTTAACTTCTTACACTTTTAATGCTAACGATGTTAGCTTCTTCTTACACTTTTAATGCTAACGATGTTAACTTCTTCTTACACTTTTAATGCTAACGATGTTAACTTCTTACACTTTTAATGCTAACGATGTTAACTTCTTCTTACACTTTTAATCCTTTAGATGTTAACTTCTTCTTACACTTTTAATCCTAACGATGTTAACTTCTTACACTTTTAATGCTAACGATGTTAACTTCTTTTTACACTTTTAATGCTAACGATGTTAACTTTTTTTTACACTTTTAATGCTAACGATGTTAACTTCTTTTTACACTTTTAATGCTAACGATGTTAACTTCTTTTTACACTTTTAATGCTAACAATGTTAACTTCTTTTTACATTTTTAATGCTAACGATGTTAACTTTTTTTACACTTTTAATGCTAACGATGTTAACTTTTTTTACACTTTTAATGCTACCGATGTTAACTTCTTCTTACACTTTTAATGCTAACGATGTTAACTTCTTTTTACACTTTTAATGCTAACAATGTTAACTTCTTTTTACACTTTTAATGCTAACGATGTTAACTTCTTACACTTTTAATGCTAACAATGTTAACTTCTTCTTACACTTTTAATGCTAACGATGTTAACTTCTTCTTGCACTTTTAATGCTAACGATGTTAACTTCTTCTTACACTTTTAATCCTAACGATGTTAACTTCTTACACTTTTAATGCTAACGATGTTAACTTTTTTTACACTTTTAATGCTAACGATGTTAACTTCTTCTTACACTTTTAATGCTAACGATGTTAACTTCTTTTTACACTTTTAATGCTAACAATGTTAACTTCTTTTTACACTTTTAATGCTAACGATGTTAACTTCTTACACTTTTAATGCTAACAATGTTAACTTCTTACACTTTTAATGCTAACTTCTTCGTACACTTTTAATGTTAACTTCTTCTTACACTTTTAATGCTAAGGATGTTAACTTCTTCTTACACTTTTAATGTCTAACACTGTTAACTTCTTCTTACACTTTTAATGCTAACAATGTTAACTTCTTCTTACACTTTTAATGTCTAACAATGTTAACTTCTTCTTACACTTTTAATGCTAACGATGTTAACTTCTTTTTACACTTTTAATGCTAACAATGTTAACTTCTTTTTACACTTTTAATGCTAACGATGTTAACTTCTTACACTTTTAATGCTAACAATGTTAACTTCTTACACTTTTAATGCTAACTTCTTCGTACACTTTTAATGTTAACTTCTTCTTACACTTTTAATGCTAAGGATGTTAACTTCTTCTTACACTTTTAATGTCTAACACTGTTAACTTCTTCTTACACTTTTAATGCTAACAATGTTAACTTCTTCTTACACTTTTAATGCTAACGATGTTAACTTCTTCTTACACTTTTAATGTCTAACGATATTAACTTCTTACACTTTTCATGTCTAACGATGTTAACTTCTTCTTCCACTTTCAATGTCTAACGATGTTAACTTCTTCTTCCACTTTCAATGTCTAACGATGTTAACTTCTTCCACTTTTAATGTCTAAAGATGTTAACTTCTTCTTACACTTTTAATGTCTAACGATGTTAACTTCTTCTTCCACTTTTAATGTCTAACGATGTTAACTTCTTCTTACACTTTTAATGCTAACAATGTTAACTTCTTCTTACACTTGTATGGCACTGAACACTGTTTGAGGCGACAGAGGTGACATCATTTATATCAAAAAGATCCACCTTACTTGTCCATGTGTTTGCAGCCTGTGCTCAGGAAACGTCTCGTGTGTGTGTGTGTGTGTGTGTGTGTGTGTGTGTGTGTGTGTGTGTGTGTGTGTGTGTGTGTGTGTGTGTGTGTGTGTGTGTGTGTGTGTGTGTGTGTGTGTGTTTTTGTGTTCTGCAGCTCCGTGACGCCGCCACACTTACCCTCCTGGTGTTTTTGACGTACTTGAAGTGAGCGACGGTGCTCACGTTGATGCTGCGGAACCCTGTCAGAACACACTGAAGAACCTTCCAGGCTGGAGGAAGAAGGACACTCATGACTGGTCCACTGCACTTGTGATGACACTTCATCGTTTCAACAAGTCACATGACTTCATCCCCGCCTCCCTCTGACCAGTGTTTTCCCTGTAAAATACTTTGTTTTGTTATTATTATTATGTATTAGCAGGCGTCACTGCTCGTTATGCTGTAAATAGTGTTCATAGGCCATTTTGTAGCTGAATATTTTAATAATAAAAATGTTAAAATGTTTCCTTTGGATTCTTACTTCTCTTACTATTGCTGACTTTTTACAGTGCGAAAAGGATGAAGGGATGATGCTGCGGTCACATGACACAGTGACCACAAAAGGCCAAAAATGGTACATATGTCCTGAAAAGCGGGGTATGTCATTTATTTATCCATAAAGTTCTCCAAATAAACACATATTTCAGTAAAATCTGTTTTATTGCACCTGTCAGATTGAAGGGCCTTAATGATGCGTTCAGGGGCATCCGAATATCCAGTTGTTTTGACTGCTATGTTTCATTGAAGGCTGGAATTGTCTCATCTAAAGTATTCCTAACTTATTTTTTGAAATACGGAATATTTTTTGTTTTTCCTATAATATTTATTTGTTTGTTTTTTTGTTGTTTGTACAAAAAGAACATCAAATATTTTAAAAATGATTCCAAATATATATAGATGTATGGATAGGTCTGACACTAACACGTTACAAGTTAAAAAATAATAATAATAATGCGTCAAAATGAGTGATGTTATTAATTATCGAGCTGCTACCTCATCCGAAGTAATGCACTTGGCAACTCGTTGGAAATGTTGCATACTTTCTTTTTTCTATGATAAAAATGTAATATTACAAAAAGACCATCAAAAAATAATTTAGAAAATTTACAAATATAGAAACACAATACGTATATTGATAAGTCTGCAGCTGTTGAAGAATTTAAAAAGTTTGAAGTTTAAAAAAAACCAAACGACTTTACTTACTTACGACATGTTTCTGAGCGTGTCCACTTTTCGTCGCTTAGCGGGCGTAACGTAGTTTAGAATGAAGTCGACTGAAAGGTGTGTCAATCATACTCAGGGTGGTAGTTAAATACTCACTCCTTTTCTTGTGTTCTTTTGTGTTTTTACTACAAAAGCTTTTTTTTTAACACTGAATATTTTGCTTTGGAATTTTGTGAACTGAATTGTTTTTACATCAAATTATGTTGAAAGTTTCATTGAATAAAAATTGGTGAGCAAAATGTGTGTGTAAAAATTAAATGGAGAAAAATTCAGTGTAAATGTATTCGTTGTAGAAAAATTCAGTGTATAATCCATTAAATACAATTTTGTGAGCAAAATTTGTGTGTTCTGACATTCAGTTTGAGAAAATGTAGTGTTTTAAATGTCAGTGTGTACACATTTAGTATAGAAAACATTTGTGTAAAAAAATTAAGTGCAAAATAATTTGGTGCAGAAATTTTCAGAGTATATAATAGAACAGAATGTGTATGTTTAAACATTCAGTTTATGAAAATATGGTATTTAATAATTCAGGGTGTAAAAATTCCGTGTACACAAAATTGCTGTACAAAAATTCAGTGTGAAAACAAATAAGTGCAAAAAAATTCAGTGTAAATATTTTCGTTGTAGAAAAAAATCTGCGTATATAATCCATTAAATTAGAAAAAATTAGTGTAAAAAAATTAAGTGCAAAATAATTTGGTGCATAAAAATTTGGAGTATATAATACAGCAGAATGTGCATGTTTAAACATTCAGTTTATGAAAATATGGTATTTAAAAATTCAGTGTACACAAAATTGCTGTACAAAAATTCAGTGTAAAAACAAATAAGTGCAAAAAAATTCAGTGTAAATATTTTCGTTGTAGAAAAAAATCTGCGTATATAATCCATTAAATTAGAGCAAATTTGTGTAAAAAAATTAAGTGCAAAATAATTTGGTGCATAAAAATTCGGAGTATATAATACAGCAGAATGTGCATGTTTAAACATTCAGTTTATGAAAATATGGTATTTAAAAATTCAGTGTACACAAAATTGCTGTACAAAAATTCAGTGTAAAAAATAAGTGCTGAAAAATTCAGTGTATATAATTCATTTTAAAAAAAATGTGTGAGCAATGTTTTTAAATTGAGTTTTAAAATGCAATGTGTAAACATTTGAGTGTAGAAAAAATGGTGTATAACAATTCAGTGTAAAATAAAATTCAGGGTAAAAAAAAAAAATTCAGCGCAGAAATATTCGTTGCTTCTAAACTCAGTGCCTACTTCCTGTCAAATAAGACTCAAACTGAATGTCAGAGAACACAAATTTGCTCACAAAATTGTATTTAATGTATTATATACACTGAATTTTTCGACAACGGATTAATTTACACTGAATTTTTCTGCACTGAATTTTTTTGCACTTATTTGTTTTTACACTGAATTTTTGTACAGCAATTTTGTGTACACTGAATTTTTACACCCTGAATTTTTGAATACCATATTTTTGTAAACTGAATGTTTAAATATACACATTCTGCCCTATTATATACTCTTATTTTACACTTATTTTTTTTACAGTGAAGTTTTGAAGCAACTAAAACTTTCTGCACTGAATTTTTATACTATGATTTTTTTTAACTGATTGTTTAAAAACAGTATTTTTACAAAGTGACTTCTTAAACAGACATTTTGCTTACATTTTTTTTTTTAATTCAGCGTAATCTTAAAGTTAAAAAAATCAGTACACAAAATTCAGACGCAAAAAATCAGTGACATCAATTTTGTGTAAAAAACAAACAAAAAATATCTCGTTTGTGTGAATGTTATAGTTTTTAAGTTAGTAACGTTGAAATGTAACTAGCCTATAACTTCAAAACTCTAATAGAACAAAAACGAAAGCATAAACATATGGGACTTTTTGGGGGGTATCGGTCAGTGCTTCTATTTCCAACAGTACGTAAAGGCAGCACGGGACCGCCATAGCAGTGCGCGCCCCCGCCGCTCCCCCGCCTGCGCGCTCTCCCCGTCCCAGTGAAAAGAGCTCTCTCGGGGGGGAAAACAAGCAGGACGACCATGGCGGAAGAAAGTTCTTACTTTTGAAAATTTTTGTTTTTTTTACACTTTCTGTCACTTCCGACAAAGCGCGCAGCGGCAAAAAGTGGCATTTTTTTAAAACTTATTTTAGTTTCCAAAGTCGTAAATCTCCAAACATAGCCCGGAAAGTTAGCTCGTTAGCCCGGGATAGCACGTTAGCATGCTGGGCTAGCACGTTAGCATCCTCGGCCGGCGACGTTCGGGAGAAAAAGAGGCCGGCCCGAGAGGCGACCCCAGGCGGCTACAAGTGGCGAGGAATGTCGCCTCCCGGGATTGCCTTCACCTACGGATGAGAAGGGGATTGGGGCGCGCGGAGAGCAACGGACGAGCGGCGCCATGTCGGCCAGCCCGTCGGAGTCCCGAGGATGGCCGCGCTCGGTGGTGTGGCGGCCGGGGGGATTCTTCCTCTTCTTCCCGCTGCTGCTGCTGCTGGAGGGCGGCCTCGGCCTCGCCAGCCCGGGCAGCCTGGCTGGGCTCAGCAGCCACAACCGCAGCGTCAACATTTACTTGAGTGTGGAGGAGGTGAAGAAACTACTGGGTGAGTCAACTTGCTCTTTTGTGCCTTTTTGGCCAGTTTGGCTCCATAAAAGTAAGACAAAAGCCGAATGAGTGTGCACTTATTTGTTTTTACACTGAATTTTTGTACAGCAATTTTGTGTACACTGAATATTTTACTCTTCTGCACCAAATTATTTTACACTTAATTTTTTTACACTATTTTTTCTATACTAAATGCATACAAACTGAAATTGAAAACACAAAATGTTCTCTAAATGAATGTCAGAGAACACACATTTTGCTCACAAAATTGTATTTAATGGATTTTTCTACAACGGATACAATTACACTGAATTTTTCTGCACTGAATTTTTTTGCACTTAATTGTTTTTACACTGAGTTTTTGTACAGCAATTTTGTGTACACTGAATTTTTACACCCTGCATTTTTGAATACCATATTTTCCTAAACTCAATGTCTATATACTCTTCTGCACCAAATTATTTTACACTTAATTTTTTTACACACATTTTTTCTATACTAAATGCATACAAACTGAAATTGAAAACACTAAATTTTCTCAAAATAAATGTCAGAGAACAAATTTTTCTCACAAAATTGTATTTAATGGATTTTTCCAAAACGGATACATTTACACTGAATTTTTCTGCACTGAATTTTTTGCATTTATTGGTTTTTACACTGAATTTTTGTACAGCAATTTTGTGTACACTGAATATTTTACACCCTGAATTTTTGAATACCGTATTTTCGTAAACTCAATGTCTATATACTCTTCTGCACCAAATTATTTTACACTTAATTTTTTACACTATTTTTTCCATACTAAATGCATACAAACTGAAATTTAAAACACTCAATTTTCTCAAACTGAATGTCAGATAACACATTTTGCTCACAAAATTGTATTTAATGGATTTTTTTTTACAACGGATACATTTACACTGAATTTTTCTGCACTGAATTTTTTTGCATTTATTTGTTTTTACACTGAATTTTTGTACAGCAATTTTGTGTACACTGAATTTTTACACCCTGAATTTTTGAATACCGTATTTTCATAAACTGAAATATACTCTTCTGCACCAAATTATTTTACACTTAATTTTTTTACACTATTTTTTCTATACTAAATGCATACAAACTGAAATTGAAAACACAAAATGTTCTCTAAATGAATGTCAGAGAACACACATTTTGCTCACAAAACTGTATTTAACGGATTTTTTTTACAACGGATACATTTACACTGAATTTTTCTGCACTGAATTTTTTTGCATTTATTTGTTTTTACACTGAATTTTTGTACAGCAATTTTGTGTACACTGAATTTTTACACCCTGAATTTTTGAATACCGTATTTTCGTAAACTGAAATGTTTATATACTCTTCTGCACCAAATTATTTTACACTATTTTTTTTATACTAAATGCATACAAACTGAAATTTAAAACACTAAATTTTCTCAAGCTGAATGTCAGAGAACACATTTTGCTCACAAAATTGTATTTAATGGATTTTTCTACAACGGATACATTTACACTGAATTTTTCTGCACTGAATTTTTTTGCACTTATTTGTTTTTACACTGAATTTTTGTACAGCAATTTTGTGTACACTGAATTTTTACACCCTGCATTTTTGAATACCGTATTTTCCTAAACTCAATGTCTATATACTCTTCTGCACCAAATTTTTTTACACTATTTTTTTCTATACTAAATGCATACAAAACTGAAATTTAAAACACTCAATTTTCTCAAGCTGAATGTCAGAGAACACAAATTTTGCTCACAAAATTGTATTTAATGGATTATATACACTGAATTTTTCTACAACGGATACTTTTACACTGAATTTTTCTGCGCTGAATTTTTTTGCACTTATTTGTTTTTACACTGAATTTTTGTACAGCAATTTTGTGTACACTGAATTTTTACACCCTGAATTTTTGAATACCGTATTTTCGCAAACTGAATGATTAAACATACACATTCTGCTCTATTATATACTCTTCTGCACCAAATTATTTTACACTTTTTTTTTTTACACTAATTTTTTCTACACTAAATGTATACAAACTGAAATTGAAAACACTCAATTTTCTCAAACTGAATGTCAGAACACACAAATTTTGCTCACTAAATTGTATTTAATGGATTATATATACACTGAATTTCCGAATGAGATTGTGCATGATTCAGTGCTGAATTCTTCAGCACTGAATTTTTTTGCACTTATTTTTATTTTTTTACAGTGAAGTGAATTATATTCATATAGCGCTTTTTCTCTAGTGACTCAAAGTGCTTTACATAGTGAAAACCAATATCTAAGTTGCATTTAAACCAGTGTGGGTGGCACTGGGAGCAGGTGGGTAAAGTGTCTTGCCCAAGGACACAACGGCAGTGACTAGGGTGGCGGAAGCGGGGATCGAACTTGGAACCCTCAAGTTGTTGTGTTTCATCTGACAACAGATGGACAAAGGTAAGACCTTCTGGAGGAAAGTTCTGTGGTCAGATGAAACAAACATTGAGCTGTTTGGCCACAATACCCAGCAATATGTTTGGAGGAGAAAAGGTGAGGCCTTTAATCCCAGGAACACCACGCCTACCGTCAAGCATGGTGGTGGTAGTATTATGCTCTGGGCCTGTTTTGCTGCCAATGGAACTGCTGCTTTAAATGGGACAATGAAAAGGAGGATTACGTCCAAATTCTTCAGGACAAGCTAAAACCATCAGCCCGGAGGTTGGGTCTTGGGCGCCGTTGGGTGTTCCAACAGGACAATGACCCCAAACACACCTCAAAAGTGGTAAAGGAATGGCTAAATCAGGCTAGAATGAAGGTTTTAGAATGGCCTTCCCACAGTCCTGACTTAAATGTGTGGACAATGCTGAAGAAACAAGTCCATGTCAGAAAAGCAACACATTTAGCTGAACTGCAGCAATTTTGTGGTCAAAAATTCCAGCAGAAGCTTGTGGATGGCTACCAAAAGTGCCTTATTGCAGTGAAACTTGCCCAGGGACATGGAAGCAAATATTAACATTGCTGTATGTATACTTTTGACCCAGCACATTTGCTCACATTTTCATACTTTGTTAACAACTGTCTTCTTGCTGTGGTCCAGATGTGGATGTGACTCTGGACCCGGGACAACCTGTGGCATACGGGGGACGTCCCACAGCCACAGGAAGGCAGCTGGCTGGGGACTTAGTGTACACACACGCGGGTGGGCAGGTTGAAAATGCTATTTCCAGAGATCTACTCTACTTTCAAGGCCGATAGCGATTATTAGTCAAAGTTATTCCAGATGTAACGTATTGTAGATATTGCAGTTTCAGAGTCTTCTCAGTAATGTGGCGGTATAAAGCAGATACTCAGTGAGTGGCGTTTTTTTCTGGCGCTTAAGCGTTGGTCCGAAATAAACCACCGTCAATTTCAGACTATAAGCCGCTGCTTTTTTCCCCACACTTTGGACCTTTTCACCACACTTTGGACCTTTTCCCCCACACTTTGGACCTTTTCACCACACTTTGGACCTTTTCACCACACTTTGGACCTTTTCACCACACTTTGGACCTTTTTCCCTACACTTTGGACCTTTTCTTCCCCACACTTTGGACCTTTTCCCCACACTTTGGACCTTTTTCCCTACACTTTGGACCTTTCTTCCCCACACTTTGGACCTTTTCCCCACACTTTGGACCTTTTTCCCTACACTTTGGACCTTTCTTCCCCACACTTTGGACCTTTTTTTCCCCACACTTTGGACCTTTTTCCCCCCACACTTTGGACCTTTTTCCCCCCACACTTTAGACCTTTTTCCCCACACTTTAGACCTTTTTCCCCACACTTTAGACCTTTTTCCCCACACTTTAGACCTTTTCCCCACACTTTAGACCTTTTCCCCCCCACACTTTGGACCTTTTCCCCCACACTTTGGACCTTTTCCCCCACACTTTAGACCTTTTACCCCACACTTTAGACCTTTTCCCCCCCACACTTTGGACCTTTTCCCCCACACTTTGGACCTTTTCCCCCACACTTTTGACCTTTTACCCCACACTTTAGACCTTTTTCCCCACACTTTAGACCTTTTTCCCCACACTTTAGACCTTTTTCCCCACACTTTAGACCTTTTTCCCCACACTTTAGACCTTTCCCCCCCCACACTTTGGACCTTTTCCCCCACACTTTGGACCTTTTCCCCCACACTTTAGACCTTTTCCCCCCCACACTTTGGACCTTTTCCCCCCCACACTTTGGACCTTTTCCCCCACACTTTGGACCTTTTCCCCCACACTTTGGACCTTTTACCCCACACTTTAGACCTTTTACCCCACACTTTAGACCTTTTACCCCACACTTTAGACCCTTTTCCCGACACTTTAGAACTTTTTTTCCCCACACTTTAGAACTTTTTTTCCCCACACTTTAAAACTTTTTCCCCACACTTTGGACCTTTTCCCCACACTTTGGACCTTTTCCCCCCCACACTTTGGACCTTTCCCCCCACACTTTGGACCTTTTCCCCCACACTTTGGACCTTTTCCCCCACACTTTGGACCCTTTTCCCGACACTTTAGAACTTTTTTTCCCCACACTTTAGAGCTTTTTTTTCCCCACACTTTAGAGCTTTTTTTCCCCCACACTTTAGACCTTTTCCCCCCACACTTTGGACCTTTTCCCCCCACACTTTGGACCTTTTCCCCCCACACTTTGGACCTTTTTCCCCCACACTTTGGACCTTTTTCCCCCACACTTTGGACCTTTCCCCCCCCATACTTTAGACCCCCCCCCCCATACTTTAGACCCCCCCCCCATACGTTAGACTTTCCCCCCACACTTTAGACTTTTTCCCCACACTTTGGACCCTTTTCCCCACACTTTGGACCTTTTCCCCACACTTTGGACCTTTCCCCCACACTTTGGACTTTTTTTCCCCCCACCCACACTTTAGACCTTTTACCCCATACTTTAGACCTTTTACCCCATACTTTAGACCTTTTACCCCACACTTTGGACCATTTTCCCCACACTTTGGACCATTTTCCCCACACTTTGGACCCTTTTCCCCACACTTTGGACCTTTTTCCCCACACTTTGGACTAGAGATGTCCGATAAATGCTTTAAAATGTAATATCGGAAATTATCTGTATCGTTTTTTTTATTATCGGTATCGGTTTTATTTTTTTATTAAATCAACATAAAAAGCACAAGATACACTTACAATTAGTGCACCAACCCATAAAACCTCCCTCCCCCATTTACACTCATTCACACAAAAGGGTTGTTTCTTTCTGTTATTAATATTCTGCTTCCTACATTATATATCAATATATATCAATACAGTCTGCAAGGGATACAGTCCGTAAGCACACATGATTGTGCGTGCTGCTGCTCCACTAATAGTACTAACCTTTAACAGTTAATTTTACTCATTTTCATTACATACTAGCAGAAATCATTAAAAAACGAAACTGAGTTGACAGTAAAAAGTCGTTGTCGCAATTGTTGGATATAAAGCATAACCAAGCATGCATCAATATAGCTCTTGTCTCACAGTAGGTGTACTGTCACCACCTGTCACATCACACCCTGACTTACTTTGAGTTTTTTGCTGTTTTCCTGTGTGTAGTGTTTTAGTTCTTGTCTTGCGCTCCTATTTTGGTGGCTTTTTCTCTTTTTTTTGGTATTTTCCTGTAGCAGTTTCATGTCTTCCTTTGAGCGATGATTCCCGCATCTACTTTGTTTTAGCAATCTAGAATATTTCAATTGTTTTTATCCTCCTTTGTGGGGACATTGTTGATTGTCATGTCATGTTCAGATGTACATTGTGGACGCCGTCTTTGCTCCACAGTAAGTCTTTGCTGTCGTCCAGCATTCTGTTTTTGTTTATTTGTAGCCAGTTCAGTTTTAGTTTGGTTCTGCATAGCCTTCCCTAAGCTTCAATGCCTTTTCTTAGGGGCACTCACCTTTTGTTTATTTTTGGTTTAAGCATTAGTTACCTTTTTACCTGCACGCTGCCTCCCGCTGTTTCTGACGTCTACAAAGCAATTAGCTACCGGCTGCCACCTACTGATATGGAAGAGTATTACACGGTTACTCTGCCGAGCTCTACACAGCACCGACACTCAACAACAACACATCATTTGCAGACTATAATTACTGGTTTGCAAAAAATATTTTTAACCCAAAAGGTGAAATTAGATAATCTCCCACGGCACACCAGACTGTATCTCACGGCACACTAGTGTGCCACGGCACAGTGGTTGAAAAACACTGGACTAGACTTCCTTTTGTCATTCAAATTTGAACTTTACAGTACAGATAAGAACAACATTTTGTTGCATAAGCTCGTTGTAGTGCAGGATAAAAGAGCAATAAGGTGCAGATATAAATAAATAGATTACCGTATTTTTCGGACTATAAGTCGCAGTTTTTTTCCATAGTTTGTCCGGGGGTGCGACTTATACTCAGGAGCGAATTATGTGTTAAATTATTAACACATTAACGTAAAATATCAAATAATATTATTGATCTCATTCACGTAAGAGACTAGACGTATAAGATTTCATGGGATTTAGGAGTGACAGATTGTTTGGTAAACGTATAGCATGTTCTATATGTTATAGTTATTTGAATGACTCTTACCATAATATGTTATGTTAACATACCAGGCACCTTCTCAGTTGGTTATTTATGCCTCATATAACGTACACTTATTCAGCCTGTTGTTCACTATTCTTTATTTATTTTAAATTGCCTTTCAAATGTCTATTCTTGGTGTTGGATTTTATCAAATAAATTTCCCCAAAAAATGCGACTTATACTCCAGTGCGACTTATATATGTTTTTTTCCTTATTTGTTATGCATTTTCGGCAGGTGTGACTTATACTCCGAAAAATACGGTACTGTACAGATAGATATATTGCACTTTTGCATATGCATCCACGTTTATGGATGTATGTTATATTGTCTTTATATTCCAGCAAGTTAATCTGTTTTTGGGGAGAATTGAGGCGATTATTACGATGCGTTCAAGAGTCTTATGGTCTGAGGGAAGAAGCTGTTACAGAACCTGGAGGTTCTGCTACGGAGGCTGCGGAACCTCTTTCTAGAGTCCAGTAGTGAAAACAGTCTTTGGTGGGGGTTGGAGGAGTCTCTGCAGATTTTCTGAGCCCTGGTCAGGCAGCGGCTTTTTGCGATTTCTCGGATAGGAGGAAGAGGAGTCCTGATGATCTTTTCTGCCGTCCTCACCGCTCTCTGGAGAGACTTCCAGTCTGAGGCACTGCAGGCTCCAGTCCAGACGGAGATGCAGTTGGTCAGTAGGCTCTTATAGTGCCTCTGTAGAATGTGCTGAGAATGGGGGACGGAGCTGTGCTCTTTTTACAAGTGTGTAGGGACCAGGTCATGTTGTCAGTTATCTGCACCCCCAGGAACTTGGTGCTGCTTACCATCTCCACTGCTGTGCCGTTGCTTTAAATACCTAACTTAGCTGAGGAAATTCTACAAAAACCCACGAAGAGTCTACGCTCATGTCTCCGAAACATGACACCAAACTCTCATGGCTGGATTATCAAAAAACAGACCCCCGGCTTATTTGCTGTTTTTTTCCTGAAGTTCCAATCACATGCCTGGTTGCAGCATATAGCTCTGTCGTCATAGTACTGAATGGTACTGTATATGGCCTTAGCAATTTATTGTCCATAAGGCACAGACGATTTGTCTAATGATTACAAATGTTGAGGATATATGTATTACATACATGTCTTCCATATTGACCACAACCCATACGGGGTGCCAAAAATGTCATTTGCAGACATTAAAGCATCTAATGACTAGTAATGCATGATACCGATATACCGCTAATGCTCGCCAGTTATGGACGCTACCACCGACGCCGCATTTTAAACAACTTCACTGCTACACTAATGATAACCAGACAGCTTCAGTGACCATCAGTGTTGGAATAATAACTGGTGCATCCTTTTGTCTGCTTCATTTTACCTAAAAACTTACACAAAGAGTTTTAAAGCATTTCTCAGAAGGTTATGTCATTGTGATTTTTCTAATTTAATTGACCTTATTTACTCATTGTTACCTAGGGCTGCAACGATTATTTGATTAATTCGATTAGGAAAAAGCTTTGATTTATATATATATACATATATATTAGGGCTGCAACTAACAACTAATTTGATAAACGATTAATCTGTCGATTATTACTTCGATTAATAATCGGATAAAAGAGACAAAATACATTTCTATCCTTTCCAGTATTTTATTGGGAAAAAAACAGCATACTGGCACCATACTTATTTTGATTATTGTTTCTCAGCTGGTTGTAAATGTTGCAGTTTATAAATAAAGGTTTATTTAAAAAAAAAATAATACAAAAAAGTAGCCTCTGCGCATAGCATAGATCCAACCAATCGATGACTAAATTAATCGCCAACTATTTTTATAATAGATTTTAATCGATTTAATCGATTACTTGTTGCAGCCCTAATATATATATATATATATATATATATATATATATATATATATATATATATATATATATATATATATATATATATATATATATATATATATATATATATATATATACATACATATTAGGGCTGCAACTAACGATTCATTTGATAATCAATTAATCTGTCGATTATTACTTCGATTAATCGATTAATAATCGGATAAAAGAGACAAACTGCATTTCTATCCTATCCAGTATTTTATTGAAAAAAAAACAGCATAGTGGCACCATATTTATTTTGATTATTGTTTCTCAGCTGTTTGTAAATGTTGCCGTTTATAAATAAAGGTTTAGTAAAAAAAAACAAAAAAAAACTCTGCGCATAGCATAGATCCAACGAATCGATGACTAAATTAATCGGCAACTATTTTAATAATCGAATTTAATCGATTAGTTGTTGCAGCCCTAATATATATATATATATATATATATATATATATATATATATATATATATATATATATATATATATATATATATATATATATATATATATATATATATATATATATATATAAAAGCCGGACCGCATAAAAGAAGGTAAAATAAGGTAATAGGTAAATTGAAGGTAAAAGAAAGTAAAGGTTAAAAGAAGGTCAATGCAGGGCAGAAGAACATTAAAAAAGGTAAATAGAAGGTAAACAAAGGTGAAAAAAGTGAAATACATGGTAAACAAATGTAAAAAATTTAAAATAAGGTAAAAAATAAAAAAGGTCAAATGTAAATACTTGGTAAAAGAAGTTTATAATAAGTTTAAGAGTAAATGAAAGGTAAAACAAGTTAAAAAGAATGTAAAGGATGGTAAAAAAGTAAAGGGTAAATTGAAAGTAAATAAAAGGTAAAATATGGTAGATGAAAGGTAAAAGAAGGTACAAAAGGTGAAGAGAAGCCAAAAGAAGATGAATAGAAGGCATTTAAATTAAATAAAAGGTAAATAGGAGATTTAAAAAAATGAAAAACAGTAAAATAATGTCAATAGAAGACAAAAGAGTGGGTGAATAAACAGTACAATAAGATTAATAGAAGGTAAATAAAAGATAGAATAAGGTAAGTAGAAGGTAATAAAGGTTATGGCAAGTAAAAAATATTTGTTTATTTCAACTATTTTACCTAAAATACGAATTGAGGCTATAAAATATGTTTTATTTGATGGATAGATTGTCCGATTACTAATATAATCGATAGCTGCAGCCCTAATGTTTTACAATACTTCTTTAGTGTTTTTAAACAGATGATTGTAATCTGGCAGTTTTAAAACAATCTAAAAAATGTGATACTATTGGAGATCGAATGCTATGAAAAAAATAACCGTGGTCACTTTATTTTGCCATACCAACCCAGCCCTACACCTACTATACCTAAAGCTTGTCTGAATAGAAGAACGTGAAAGGTATCTCCAAGAAGAAGACATCAAGCTGGTGTACAACAAAGCCGGTCTTCTAGGAATGACAGATGGAGGTTCTGTGGTAACTTTAGCAAATGAACCCCTTCTCAGGGGTACATCAAGCTTTGCGACTCGAGCAAAATGATTGATGACGAAGAGCAGCCCGCATCCCTGATCACGTTCGCACATGACAGAGGTCGTGAAATGTTCATAAAAAACAACCTCCCAGCTCGCCTTCTGCGTGTCTGCAAGTGTTCAGCCTGCGTGTCAGCTGCCTTCTGAAGATCTGCTTCCTTTTGCAGCTGTCAGCTCCTATTAAATCGCTCAGGGTTCGCTTTCGCCAGGGAATAGTTGACATGCTGAGAAAATCCTTGCAATCTAACATGGAACCTTGTTCCGCAGATCTGCGCTTGCTGGTGTTACTTAAGGCCCGAACACGCTCGGGCCGAATGTACGCGGTCCGTCTGTCACTAGTGCAGGGGTGTCAAAGTCTTTTTGTAGATCAGGGGCCGCATGGAGGAAAATCTATTCCCACAAGGGCCGGGCGGGTAAAATCATGGCACGATAACTTAAAAATACGACAACTTCAGATTGTTTTCTTTGTTTGTGTACATGTCACGAATAATCCTCTGGACAAAATACTTCAAGTTGGTTGAAAATTCTATAAAAAAAAATTAGAGATGTCCGATAATATCGGCCGATAAATGATTTAAAATGTAATATCAGAAATTATCGGTAGGGATGTCCGATAATGGCTTTTTGCCGATATCCGATATGCCGATATTGTCCAACTCTTTAATTACCGATACCGATATCAACCGATATATACAGTCGTGGAATTAACACATTATTATGCCTAATTTGGACAACCAGGTATGGTGAAGATAAGGTCCTTTTTAAAAAAATGAATCAAATAAAATAAGATGAATAAATTAAAAACATTTTCTTGAATAAAAAAGAAAGTAAAACAATATAAAAACAGTTACATAGAAACTAGTAATTAATGAAAATTAGTAAAATTAACTGTTAAAGGTTAGTACTATTAGTGGAGCAGCAGCACGCACAATCATGTGTGCTTACGGACTGTATCCCTTGCAGACTGTATTGATATATATTGATATATAATGTAGGAAGCAGAATATTAATAACAGAAAGAAACAACCCTTTTGTGTGAATGAGTGTAAATGGGGGAGGGAGGTTTTTTGGGTTTTTTGTTGTATTTTTATAAGATATATTTTTTGTAAGAACCACAATTAATAAATATATTTTAGTGAATAACTTATTGTTCAAATCTGTATATAAATATGTACATAAAGTGTTGTAATTATATTGTAAAATGGATGGATGGATGGACATTTAAAACAAAACTGTTATTATTAATTAGTAAGTATACATTTTTTTGAGCCTTTTTAGAGAAAATCATATCATCATAGTAAATTATGCAAATTCCTCGATGATGTCATGGTGACCACGCCCATAGCCACGCCCCCACCGCCACAGGTATCTTGGCAGTTTATGGGAAACACTGGTGCTTGTTCTATTTTGAAACAAAGAAAACGATCTGAAGTTGTCTTTATTTTTAAGTTATCGTGCCGTGATTTTACCAGTAGGGAGTAGATGTTTCTCCATGTGGCCCCCCGATCTAAAAAGAGCTAGACACCCCTGCTCTAGACCCTAAAAGTGCAAAATACCAAAGTCTCCTTCAAAAAGCCTCACATGGTCCCGTCTCCAAACATCTGACAGGCAAGTGGGGGCTTTGTGAGGAGTGATTGACAGCAGTATTCTTTTCCTTCATGCTCCTCGCCAAGGATCTCACGGCTGAATGGAAGAGCCTCCGTCTTCGCTTCTTTTGTCGCATAGAAATTCTCAGGAGCTGCTTCTTTTTTCTTTTTTTTTACTCTTTCGAGCAGATATTTAATCAGCAAGCCATGGGAGTTTGGTGTCATGTTTCGGAGACATGAGCGTAGACTCTTCTTGGGTTTTTGGAGAATGTCCTCAGGTAAATCAGGTATTTAAAAATGTTTGTCCTCGTGCACGCGACACAGGCGATGCCTACAAAGCCTAAAAACAACCCGTCAAGGTGGCGTGTGAGAGCTGGTAACCATGAAATCATTCCATCCCACTAATCATTTCCCCATCTGCTATTTATTTATTTGTGGAGTAAACAAGGGGGGGCCCCCCCTTTGGGCGACGAACATCACACCATCAATGAGGGGCTTATTATGGTATGGCCGTAGACGGCCTGGCTCAGATTGCTTCCTCGCATGCGGCCCCTCCCCCCCGAGGCCCCTCATTGAATAAAAGCAAGGGACTTGATATATGGGCTCTTTGATGGAAATGAAAGGAAACCGCATTTTGCGGCTCCCTCAGAGATGCAAGGCACTCGCAGAAAGTCGCTATTTTTACGAGCCTGCGTTCAGAAAACAGAATAGGTTAGCCTTTCGGGCTGCGTCCTCCACATCAGTGGTCAACAATCCTCTCAGGGCCCTTCTACACTAAACTGGCTAAGGTTATCCAGGGTAAATCCCACCTAACCTTGGTCGTTTGAAGACCCCCTCCCCCTCGCCGTCAGCCGGCGACCTAATACGCATGTGCGGAAAATGCGCACATCATAGTTACCTTCAGTGTTGCTTTGTGTGCAAGTTCTAAAATGTAACTTATCTGAACAATATCCAGTGTTGTGGTATTTCAATTACCTGGAATCCAGTGTGCTGTGGAGTCCTATTGTAGTGAATCACACCTGAGCCATCATAAATTAATCACATTTTTAATGGACATGTAAAAGTATACAATATGATAAAGAACATTTTACAACAATCAATCTAGGGATCTAGATATCTGGTCAAGACACTCCTCACTCTTTTGCCTTCACCTTCATTGTCCATTCCTTTTTGGACCTAGACGTTGAGTCCGCGACATACACTACCGTTCAAAAGTTCGGGGTCACCCAAACAATTTTGTGGAATAGCCTTCATTTCTAAGAACAAGGATAGACTGTCGAGTTTCAGATGAAAGTTCTCTTTTTCTGGCCATTTTGAGCGTTTAATTGACCCCACAAATGTGATGCTCCAGAAACTCAATCTGCTCAAAGGAAGGTCAGTTTTGTAGCTTCTGTAACGAGCTAAAGTGTTTTCAGATGTGTGAACATGATTGCACAAGGGTTTTCTAATTATCAATTAGCCTTCTGAGCCAATGAGCAAACACATTGTACCATTAGAACACTGGAGTGATAGTTGCTGGAAATGGGCCTCTATGCACCTATGTAGATATTGCACCAAAAACCAGACATTTGCAGCTAGAATAGTCATTTACCACATTAGCAATGTATAGAGTGTATTTCTTTCAAGTTAAGACTAGTTTAAAGTTATCTTCATTGAAAAGTACAGTGCTTTTCCTTCAAAAATAAGGACATTTCAATGTGACCCCAAACTTTTGAACCGTTGTGTACATGGCGGACAATAACTGATAGTCCAAAAGCATTCAATGTTTTCCGTAGTCTCACCTGCTAAACACCTATCTGCTCCACGCTGAAGCGCTGACTACATGCGCTCTGAATACGCACTGCTGATTGTCTGGTAATGTTTTGAATACGCACTGCTGATTGGCTGATAATGCTTTGTGTGTACCAATCAGATGGTTGTGTGGGTGGGACAATGCTGCGTGCTGAGACAGAGGCAGAAGGAGCAAAGCAGCTTGTTAAGACTTTAGCAGCTAAAGTTAGCTTTAGCTTAGAAACTCGTTCGGTACACCCCCGTACCGAACCGAAAGCCCCGTACCGAAACGGTTCAATACAAAACACGTACCGTTACACCCCTAGCAGATACAAATGACACATTCATGTTTTTGTGTAATGATGACAACATATGCTAACGCGGACGATTGACTAGTTGATGGTTGATGGTTTTCTTTTCAAATGTTCGTTCATAGCCGTTGTGCTGCTATGATAGGCCATTTCCGCTCGACACAGTGTGCATACAACAACATTATTAGGCCGTGTATTGAAATACTCCCACACTTTTGACCACTTTCGGCGTGCTTTTTCCCCCTCGCTCGCACAATCTGCTTTGCGCTCCGCCATGACGGTAGTGTGACGTAAATATGTGACGCGTCGACGCACAAAAACGGCGTCGACGTATTTACGTAACCGATTACGTCGACGCGTCGTTTCAGCCTTACAAAACACCCACTGTATCTTTTAAAGGCCTACTGAAATGAATTTTTTTTATTTAAACGGGGATAGCAGATCTATTCTATGTGTCATACTTGATCATTTCGCGATATTGCCATATTTTTGCTGAAAGGATTTAGTATAGAACAACGACGATAAAGATTGCAACTTTTGGTATCTGATAAAAAAAAGGCTTGCCCCTACCGGAAGTAGCGTGACGTAGTCAGTTGAACATATACGCAAAGTTCCCTATTGTTTACAATGATGGCCGCATGAAGTGAGAGAGATTCGGACCGAGAAAGCGACAATTTCCCCATTAATTTGAGCGAGGATGAAAGATTTGTGGATGAGTAAAGTGCAAGTGAAGGACTAGTGGGGAGTTGAAGCTATTCAGATAGGGAAGATGCTGTGAGAGCCGGGGGTGACCTGATATTCAGCTGGGAATGACTACAACAGTAAATAAACACAAGACATATATATACTCTATTAGCCACAACACAACCAGGCTTATATTTAACATGCCACAAATTAATCCTGCATAAAAACACCTGCGTGTTTGTTATGCTAGCTCCTAGCTCCTCTGCTAGCTCCTAGCTCCATAGAACACGCCAATACAATTCAAACACCTGATCAACACACACAATCACTCAGCCCAAAAGACCGTTTACCTAACCCAAGGTTCATAAAGCTTATATATTTTTAAAAAGTTACGTACGTGACGCGCACATACGGTCAAGTTATCGAATGTTTAGCAGCCAAGGCTGCATACTCACGGTACCTGATATTCAGCTGGGAATGACTACAACAGTAAATAAACACAAGACATATATATACTCTATTAGCCACAACACAACCAGGCTTATATTTAATATGCCACAAATTAATCCTGCATAATAACACCTGCGTGTTTGTTATGCTAGCTCGTAGCTCCTCTGCTAGCTCCTAGCTCCATAGAACACGCCAATACAATTCAAACACCTGATCAACACACACAATCACTCAGCCCAAAAGACCGTTCACCTAACCCAAGGTTCATAAAGCTTATATATTTTAAAAAAGTTACGTACGTGACGCGCACGTACGGTACGGTACGTGTTATGCTAGCTCCTAGCTCCTCTGCTAACTCCTAGCTCCATAGAACACGCCAATACAATTCAAACACCTGATCAACACACACAATCACTCAGCCCAAAAGACCGTTCACCTAACCCAAGGTTCATAAAGCTTATATATTTTTTAAAAGTTACGTACGTGACGCGCACGTACGGTACGGTACGTGTTATGCTAGCTCCTAGCTCCTCTGCTAGCTCCTAGCTCCATAGAACACGCCAATACAATTCAAACACCTGATCAACACACACAATCACTCAGCCCAAAAGACCGTTCACCTAACCCAAGGTTCATAAAGCTTATATATTTAAAAAAAGTTACGTACATACGCAAAAAAAAGCCAAAGCTGCATACTCACAGTAGCACGTCTGCGTCTTTGTCATCCAAATCAAAGTAATCCTGGTAAGAGTCTGTGTTGTCCCAGTTCTCTACGGGCGTCTGTGTATCCAAGTCAAAAGTCCTCCTGGTTAGAGTCTCTGTTATCCGAGTTCTTCCATCTTGACTGCATCTTTCGGGAATGTAAACAAAGAAGCGCCGGCTGTGTACTGTTGTGGCTGACTACGTTCGAAAAATACGTCCATTTCGCACCGACAACTTTCTTCTTTGCTTGCTCGGCTTCCTTCTCCATAATGCAATGAACATGATTGAAACAGATTCACGAACACAGATGTCCAGAATACTGTGGAATTATGAAATGAAAACAGAGCTTTTTCGTATTGGCTTCAATGTGGAAGGCATACCCGTGTTCCCCGGTCTACGTCACGCGCATACGTCATCCTCAGAGGCGTTTCGAACCGGAAGTTTAGCGGCAAATTTAAAATGTCACTTTATAAGTTAACCCGGACGTATTGGCATGTGTTATAATGTTAAGATTTCATCATTGATATATAAACTATCAGACTGCGTGGTCGGTAGTAGTGGCTTTCAGTAGGCCTTTAAAAGGCTTAGCCAAATCAGCACAGAAGTTACAGGTGGGACTTGGTACCGTAACTAATTGCCCATAAGTCATCGACTCTGTCTAATGATGATGAAACCTTAATGATATCTGTATTACATGCATGCTAGCATGTTTGTTGACCACACCCCAAAGGGGGCAGACACCTTAAATGTCACTTAGTCAAGTTGACACCAGGAGATGTCATCATTTATTCACATGACTGTCACACAGAGACAATCATTGAAGTCATTACTGGAGTCAATCATGGAAGTTTTCCACTGTTATTGAGGTCAGTCATTGAAATGTGCCACTGTTATTGAGGTCAAGTGCACTTAGGTTGAACGTTCCTGTCCAAGCAAGAGATGTGTCGGAGCCAAACAGTGTGTCCCAAAGGAAGTGATCCCTCAGAGCAAAGATAAACATGCTGCCAAGTTGGAATTCACAGCTATTTAACCACCTTGATTTTCAAAAACATTGCCATTATCCTTTGGCATGAAGAGGTCCAACTAAACAAGACTGGTATTTGCTCCCATTGACGCGGTTCTCGCCTTCCAGAACGCAAACATTGAGCGTCAGTTTAATGGCTGTGTTTGTTTATTTGTTTTAGACAAATGGTGCACACATTGGCAGACTTTCCCTTAACGTCGGGTTTTCAAATGGTTGTAGTTCAGGTTGACGGCTAAAATACTGTGACGGGGGTAAAACACCCTGAGCCGTGGTCACGCCGGTCCTTGCATCCATGCCTGGTTGCCTAGTTTAATTGGTATCAAAGCTCTGCAGCCTCATGTTGAGACAAGGGTGGCACAGAGTTCAGCAAGAGAAAGGCAATTATCACAGAAGTGGGCCATTTTCTCACCCAATTTAGAGCCCGACTGTATGTTTCGCTCCATTATTATTATTATTAATCCTCTCCCACGAGCACAAGACGTCCTCTTTAAGGCCACTAAGCACATACTGTTGGGGTGGTTCAGACTTGGCTGTCAATAGCTTTAAACAACACATAATCGTACACATTGTCAAAACTGTCTCCTTAAAAACAAAAAAAAGTCACACACAAAATGTACAAAAACAAATTTAGTGTAAAAGCCCTTTATTCACCACTGTTTTAGTTTGAAATTGTTGGGTCATTTTGTTCAATGGTATATGTGTAGTTATGTTTTTGTAGAACTAATTTGTAATAAATAGCAATTAAAAAATGTCTCTATTGTGGAACAAATAAAAATGTTGACCTATATTGAGATATATATATATATATAGATAGATCTAGATATCCCTACTATATCACTCCCCCAACTGCGCCACCGTGCCAGCAACCTGAGGGTTCCGGGTTCAATCCCCACCTTCTACCAACCTATACAAGTATAATCCATTTATCATTATTTATATATATATATATATATTTTTTTTTTTAACAACTACAGATAAAATACAACAGATGCAATATATACACATGATACTAATATTTAGGGTAACACTTTAGTATGGGGAACACTTATTCACCCTTAATTAGTTGCTTATTAACGTGCAAATTAGTAACATATTGGCTCTTAATTAGTCATTATTAAGTACTTATTAATGCCTTATTCTGCATGGCCTTAATATACAACCAGTAAGCCATTAACTAAGAGTCTTCCCTCAACCTCAGAATTATTGCTTATTAGTAACCCTAACCCTGATGTTCCTCTAGTGTCCAATTAACTCTAAATTAAGCCTTTGTTTCTTTAATAAGCAACTAATTAATAGTGAATATGTTCCCCATACTAAAGTGTTACCATATTTAGTATTAACACAAATAAATTGATAATTAAGGAGTAAGTTAGTAGTAATAACCAGTGCTCCTTTCTACTAAGCTGTGCTCTGATGCCATGATTAGTTTTATTTAAATGTTTGCCATATTTATAAATTGTTGACGTAAATTGTGTTACAATTTGAGAACAGAAAGTGAACACGTGTGTTATTAATTGCTATGATGTGAAAAAGGCTCGGGTTTAAATAAATGTTGCTTTTTCCTACTCCTTTTCGGATATGTTGTAAAGAGAAATGAAAACATGTGGTGCATCATATTGAAACTTTGTACCTGTCCCAAATAACCTTCAACCAAACAATATTTCAGGGTTCGTCCCAAAGAAACCTTACAATGTAACAAATCCATTAACTGTATGTAAAATTGTATACAATTGAGTATACGGCAAGTTATTGGAATGTAGAAAAATCCCATATTTTTACCAATTTTCCCATACTTTGAAATGCAAACGTTGATGCTACTGCTATACACATGTAACAAAGGTGTTTGTGGAAGCCCCTGAGGTTTTTTGCTGCTAAATTAAGCACAACATTAGCGCCGCATAAAACATTATGTCGCTACTGGTCCGCCGTTTCCTAAAAAACATATCGGTCGATCTCTGTATCCAATTAAATTGTTTGATGGGCCTACTGGGGCACTATAACGTATTATGTCTTCTTGAAAAGGAAACTAATCAGTTAAAGGTAGTGCTATGCGATATGGACAGAAATATACACAGTATATACAGGTAATTAATACCCCAATGACAGCATGTATCACTATTAGGGCTGCAACTAACGACTATTTTAATAATCAACTACTGTATAGGGTTGGGTATCGTTTGAATTAGAACAATTCAGATTCTTTGTTTCGATTCCGATTCCTGACGATTCTCGATTCCGATTCTTTTAAGAGGCAGGGTCAAAAAAAAAAGTTTAGGATATTTTAAATGAGCTAGCTAACCTACAGTCTTTCTGAATGAAATAGTCTGACATTCTCCATCAATTTTAATTCTATTAACTTTTTATGAACTTTACTATAAATTCCTCACAGGGCTGTTTTCAACTAGAATATAAATATCAAATCTATGAACTTGAATATAAATATTATAAATTATGAATACATTTTCCCAGGGGTACACTTTCCTCAAGAGAGCTTTATTTTTGAAAACCTCATGAAAACACCTTTACACATAAGTGTATGATGCTGCAGGAAACCTCATGAAAACACATTTACACATAAGTGTATGATGCTGCACGAAACCTCATGAAAACACATTTACACATAAGTGTATGATGCTGCAGGAAACCTCATGAAAACACATTTACACACACAAGTGTATGATGCTGCAGGTACTTAAAAATGTTACCGCGCTCCCACTGATGGGCTAACCTGGTGCAGAAAAGCAAATAAACAATAAGAAACAACTTGCAAAACCCAGTCCAGATTAGCAGCAGGTACAGTATAAAATCCGAGACAGTTCTTGTTTAGGAAAATGACCATATCCGCCTTCTCGGGCAGGATGCGTGAGCGTTCTGGACAGATAGTGTCTCCTGCTGTGGAAAATACACGTTCGCTGGGTGTGGAAGAAGCTTGAACGCATAAATAGGAGAAAGCTAGATCTGACAGCTAAGGATCAGTCTTTTGTTGGTTCCACCGGACCACCACCATGCAGCAGGGTCGTCAGACATAAGTATCGGTGGAACGTCCTGGTACATCTGCAGCTCTCTCTCCACTCGTTTCTTGATGGACATGGAGCGCTGTTATTTCGCGGTTATTTCATTTTTTTTTGTAACGTAAAGCCACACTTTCGACCGCCGACGCCCGCTATCCATGCTTGAGCTTGACTGACTCGCTCGGCTATGCTAACACTTCCGGCGGTGGGCGCTTCTTTGTTGGTGTTCAGCGGCTTCTTCTTCCGGTTCGGCGGACATATTTTTTTCCGGTCGGCGGACTAGGTATCGAAAATAGGAATCGAAATTTAAACTTTTGAACGATTCCGGGAGAATCGGAAAGTTAGTCCCGGTTCCAATCGATACTCGATACTCAACCCTACTACTGTAGTCATCGACTAGCTTAGAATGGAGCCATCAACCCCATCATCAAAGTCCCTGTTTGAGTAACTTCCGGCATTATATTCCATTTTCGAATGTTAACCGACTGCGGAGAGGCGTGTTGGTTTTACAATGTGGTAGGAACAAAGATGAATGCCAAACTTCTGCTTAAAGACCCTTCAGGAGTCATTGAAACGTGATAAAAATAAGTACATGTCGCGTTCTTTGATCTACTCTCCAGGCTTACCAAGTTCAGGGTAAAACCAACCCTGTAGGTCAGAACCACCCTCCTTGGGCTTCGTGTGGGCACCAGTTTAGACGAGGCCCATCTGCTCTGGAGCTGGCAAATGCCTGAGATGTTTTTAATTGAGTCAATGTGAAACCTTCTGAGAGCCCGAGGCTGTTGGGGGATCCTGCCGCACATTCTTTGCCTCCCTCTAAACGAGATACTCGGAGTCTGCCGAGGATTTCTTTCCCTGACTTTTCTGATGAGGAAAGAGGCTCCTGAGCAAAATGAACTCAGCCTGGCTATAAAACTCTTATGTCAGTGTGACACAGTGACTTATTTCAGCAGGAATTCTACTCCCGTCCTCTCAACCCCTTCCCCTTCTGCTGTTTCCTGCATGGAAAATTGCAGTCTCATTTTGGAGGTTGTCTCATTGTGAATGTTTTGAAGTTCTTCACTTGAGAGTTTTCAAGTACTAACAGATGTGGTTCGTCCATCTCTCTCATTTAAGTCGGGATGGGGGCGGGGAGGGTCTGCTGGTGCGTCTGTTTTTTTTCTAACTGGCAGTGGAAACGAATTGAACACCCCCGAGGTACAGTTTGGTCCAGAGACTTGTCTTGCCAGACCTCAGTATATCTTGTTTGACTTGCAGTCAGGTGGAAAAAGCCACAAGAGTACATACACTGCATGGCGTCAACATGGCTGTCAATGACATTTGTGGTCAAAATGCTGTGGAAGACATACAGGCTAGTATGCACATTTTACAGATATTCTCAAAATGGTATAGTCATTAGACAAATGGCTGATGGACAGTTAGTTGCCAAGTCTCACCTGTGTCTTTGCATTTGCTTGATAGTGGCCATTTTTTCCTACTAATGTGGGGTTGAATTTTAAACACGTGCTTGTTATTCCCCTAAAGCAGTGTTTTTCAACCTTTTTTGAGCCAAGGCACATTTTTTGCGTTGAAAAAATCCGGAGGCCCACCACCAGCAGAAATCATTAAAAAAAACGAAACTCATTTAACAGTAAAAAGTCGTTGTCGCAATTGTTGGATATGACTTTAAAACAGGGGTGTCAAACTCAAATACAGAGTGGGCCAAAATGTAAAACTGAACAAAGCCGTGGGCCAAGGTTGAACAAATTAACCTTTTAATAGGGACCCAAACAAGTTTTGTATTGAATATTGAACAAGCAAGGCTTATATAACTTTATAGTGACATGCAAAATCGAGTTTCACATAATAATAATAATAATTATTCAAAAATATCAATGGCATATCAAATACAATTTAAAGGCCTACTGAAAGCCACTACTAGCGACCACGCAGTCTGATAGTTTATATATCAATGATGAAATCTTAACATTGCAACACATGCCAATACGGCCGGGTTAACTTATAAAGTGCATTTTTAAAATTCCCGCCACACTTCCGGTTGAAAAACTCCTTTGGATATGATTTATGCGCGTGACGTCACAAAATCCACGGAAGTGGTTGGACCCCGTCGAACCCGATACAGAAACCTCTTGTTTTCTTCGACAAAATTCCACAGTATTCTGGACATCTGTGTTGGTGAATCTTTTGCAATTTGTTTAATGAACAATGGAGGCTGCAAAGAAGAACGTTGTAGGTGGGATCGATCGGTGTATTAGCGGCTAAGTACAATACTTACAGCAACACAACAAGGACTACTTACTACGCCTAGCCGATGCTTGCCGCCAAACCTACGGATGAAGTCCTTCGTCGCGCCGTCGAACGCTGGAACGCAGGTGAGCACGGCTGTTGATGGGAAGATGAGGGCTGGCTGGCGTAGGTGGAGCGCTAATGTTTTTATCATAGTTCTGTGAGGTCCGGTTGCTAAGTTGCTAAATTAGCCTTAGCGTCGTTAGCAACAGCATTGTTAAGCCTTACCAGGCTGAGAATTTTTAACCGTGTAGTTACATGTCCATGGTTTAATAGTATTGTTGATCTTCTGTCTATCCTTCCAGTCAGGGGTTTATTTATTTTGTTTCTATCTTCATTTGAGAACGATGCTATCACGTTAGCTCAGTAGCTATGTGTGTCACTGATGTATTGTCGTGGAGATAAAAGTCACTTTAAATGTCCATTTCGCGTTCTCGACTCATTTTCAAGAGGATATAGTATCCGAGGTGGTTTAAAATACAAATCCGTGATCCACAATAGAAAAAGGAGAGTGTGGAATCCAATGAGCCAGCTTGTACCTAAGTTACGGTCAGAGCGAAAAAAGATACGTCCATCACTGCCTCTCTAGTCATTCACTGTAACGTTCCTCATCTACGAATCTTTCATCCTCGCTCAAATTAATGGGGTAATCGTCGCTTTGTCGCTCCGAATCTCTCGCTCCATTGTAAACAACGGGGAATTGTGAGGAATACTAGCTCCTGTGACGTCACGCTACTTACGGTACAGGCAAGGCTTTTTTTTATCAGCGAGCAAAAGTTGCAAACTTTATCGTCGATTTTCTCTACTAAATCCTTTCAGCAAAAATATGGCAATATCGCGAAATGATCAAGTATGACACATAGAATGGATCTGCTATTCCCGTTTAAATAAAAAAAAATTCATTTCAGTAGGCCTTTAAATAAAAATGGAATGCCTCTTTTCTATTTGCAGCCTTCTGAGGTAAATATCGAAATAAACTTTTTCCAAAGGCTAATAATAAATTTGAAAATAAAATAACAATAATGAATGAATCAAACATTCAAGCCTTGAAGTAGCAAGAGAAAGTGCATGAATAAAACGTTAATTATTGCTCAGTTTGCTAAACTGATTTGCGTTATCACTGAATATGGAACAAGCAACGCTTATATAATTTAATAGTGCAAAATCAACTTTCAAAAAACAAACGAAAAAACATCAATGGTATATTAAATAAATAAAAAATTGGGATGAGGTGGCGACTTGTCCAGGGTGTACCCCGCCTTCCGCCCGATTGTAGCTGAGATAGGCTCCAGCGACCCCGAAGGGAATAAGCGGTAGAAAATGGATGAATGCATGAATGCCTCTTTTCTATTTGCAGCCTTCTGAGGTAAATATCAACATTAACTTTTTCCACAGGCTAATACATTTGAAAATTAAATAATGAATAAACCAACCATTCAGGCCTTTTTACTGTTTAGTTTGCAACACACTGATCTAATTTGATGTGCCCAAGCCAGATACCTGCCATCTTTTCTGGGATGCTAGTTCATTAATGTCGGGGCTCAGGTGGGCGGGGTTGGGAGTAGCGGGTGGGGGGTGTATATTGTAGCGTCCCGGAAGAGTTAGTACTGCAAGGGGTTCTGGGTATTTGTTCTGTTGTGTTTGTTATGTTACGGTGCGGATGTTCTCCCGAAATGTATTTGTCATTCTTATTTGGTGTGGTTTCACAGTGTGGCGCATATTTGTAACAGTGTTAAAGTTGTTTATGCGGTCACCCTCAGTGTGACCTGTATGGCTGTTGATCAAGTATGCATTGCATTCACTTATGTGTGTGTAGAAGCCGCATATATCATGTGACAGGGGCCGGCACGCTGTTTGTATGGAGGGAAAGCAGACGTGACGACAGGTTGTAGAGGACGCTAAAGGCAGTGCCTTTAAGGAACGCCCCCAATATTGTTGTCCGGGTGGAAATCGGGAGAAATTCGGGACAATGGTTGCCCCGGGAGATTTTCGAGAGGGGCACTGAAAATTGGGAGGGTTGGCAAGTATGAGTATTAGCGGTAAATGTGGTGTTACAGCGGCACCGCCGCTGTATAATACCGGCGGGCCAGCTCTAATGTTAATTTGATATTGCCTCAAGGGCCAAATGAAATTACACGGCCAGAATTTGACACCCATGCTTTAAAGCAGTGGTCCCCAACCACCGGGCCGTGGACCGATTGGTACCGGGCCGCACAAGAAATTAAAAAAATATATATATATATTTTAATTTTTTAAATGAAATCAACATAAAAAACACAATATATACATTATATATCAATATAGATCAATACAGTCTGCAGGGATATAGTCCGTAACCACACATGATTGTATTTATTTATGTAAATTTTTTTTTTTTTTTAAATCCTTTTTTTTTTTTTTTTTAAATACCCCCCCCCCCCACCCCACCGGCCCGTGGGACAAATTTTCAAGCGTTGACCGGTCCGCAGCTACAAAAAGGTTGGGGACCACTGCTTTAAAGCATAACCAAGCATGCATTACTATAGCTCTTGTCTCAAAGTAGGTGTACTGTCATCACCTGTCAGATCACGCCAGGACTTATTTGGAGTTTTTTCCTGTTTTCCTGTGTGTAGTGTTTTAGTTCTTGTCTTGCGCTCCTATTTTGGGGGCTTTTTCTCTTTTTTGGTATTTTCCTGTAGCAGTTTCATGTCTTCCTTTTGAGCGATATTTCCCGCATCTACTTTGTTTTAGCGATCAAGAATATTTCAGTTGTTTTTATCCTTCTTTGTGGGGACATTGTTGATTGTCATGTCATGTTCGGATGTACATTGTGTACACTGTCTTTGCTCCGCAGTAAGTCTTTGCTGTCGTCCAGCATTCTGCTTTTGTTTACTTTGTAGCCAGTTCAGTTTTAGTTTCGTTTTGCATAGCTTCAATGCCTTTTCTTAGGGGCACTCAGCTTTTGTTCATTTTTGGTTTAAGCATTAGACACCTTTTTACCTGCACGATGCCTCCCGGAATTTCTGACATCTACAAAGAAATGAGCCAACGGCTGCCACCTACTGGTATGGCAGAGTATTACTCTGCCAAGCTCTAGACAGCACCGACACTCAACAACAACACAAACAGAAAGTGAGGTCTAATTTGATGTGTTCCTCCCGTGCAGGCCTGGACGCAGAGCTTTACTACGTCCGGGACGACGTTGTCAATCATTACGCGCTGTCCTTCACTCTGCCGGACCCCAGTGAGACCAACAGCCTTCACTTCACGTGGCACTCCAAGTCCAAGGTCAGTCTCCGGAACCACTTAGACAGCACACCGTTGGCCAGTTACCCCACGACCTTCTCTCGTCTTACAGGTGGACTACCAACTAGGTTTCCTCGTAGAGAACCCTGTTGCCATGAACCTTCCACGGAGCAACATCACCAGCCAAGGGGAGGTGCCCCGCGTTCCCTCCGGTTTGTCAAATGTCTTCTGTCTTGGCGGGATCACATGCTTCCACTTTGTTTCACCCTCTCAAAAATGATGTCCGTAAATCCTCGCCTTTCAGTGTCAATTAGACCGGATTAGGAATGTTTTGGAGTTGCTTTTTGCGCAATTGTGGCAACATAATCCCTGCACGCATTCTTCTTGCCTGAAATCACGTCTCCGACCTGGACACTGGCGTTTACACAGCAGGGAAGGTGCAAATAAACAAGAACGTGGAAGGTGCTGTTGACGAGGAACATTTTGCATTACGAAACAGCAGTGAAGCAAGTTTGTAGCACCTCATGCTGTAGGAAAACGTCTTGTATTATACCTTTTTTACACAAACACATGTGCTGGTAAGTATCATACACCAGGGTTTCCCACACATTCATTTATTTGTGGCGGCCCGCCACGAAAGAATTACGTCCGCCACAAATAAAAAAAAATGTAAAAAAAATTAAAAATTAAAAAAAAAAAAAAAACTTTTTTTTTTTTTTTTTTTTTTTTTTTTTTTTTTTTTTTTTTGGTACTCTCCAGCTTCTCAGGCAAATCATATAGTTGATGTAGATGCCCATATCGGCTGTTCAGATTTACTTTACAAAAGAGAAGTGTAGGATACTTCTCTTGTTGCCTTATTTGTATTTGACTTTATTAAATGTATTTATATTAGAAACACAACATGTGTATATAACAAAGGGTGCAAAGTCTGCAGGCAGTAGGAAACACATGGTTAAGTGTAGGGAGTAAAACTGATGGCAGTCTAAAGTTCAAGATTTTTGGAGCTCTTTGTTCAGTGGATCAGATGTTTGATGAAGCTCTGTGTCTATCTACCACCACTACTGTTTTCTGTTTATTTGTTACTGACTGTGGCAGGACACCTCTGCCTCTGTTTCACTTTATGTTGCTGGTAAATAATATGGTTGTAGTAGTAGGCTAAAGTTAAATTATTTAGTATGCACTAATTAAAGGGGCAGAGCTTTAAGAGACATTTTAGCTTTTATATTTTATAAGATATATTTTTTGTAAGAACCACAATTAATAAATATATTTCAGTGAATAACTTATTGTTCAAATCTGTATATAAATATGTACATAAAGTGTTGTAATTATATTGTAAAATGGATGGATGGATGGATGGACATTTAAAACAAAACTGTAATTATTAATTAGTAAGTATACATTTTTTGAGCCTTTTTAGAGAAAATCAAATCATTGTAGTAAATTATGCAAATTACTCGATGATGTCATGGTGACCACGCCCATAGCCACGCCCCCACCGCCACAGGTATCTTGGCAGTTTATGGGAAACACTGTATCATTACAGAAGTTACTGCTGAGGGCTCTCAGGACTTTAAATTAGAGATCGACTGATTTGGCATTTTGATGTATTTCGGTCATGTTTTTTTGTTTGTTTACAAGTACAAAACCCAAAACCAATAAAGCGTAATAAAAGCCCTCTTTTCACCTCTTCCTGGAAAATGTTCACAGTCCACATTTTTCTGCCGTTTTTAGCCATTCCACCTTCAAAACATTCATTTTTAATTGGGACAACGAAACTACCATTTCTCTTTTTGTACAAATTCCCAGTTTTCCCGAAATTCCAGGAATTTCGAAATACCCATTTAAATTCAAACAACTGTTACCACTAGAGATGTCCGATAATATCGGTCTGCCGATATTATCGGCCGATAAATGCGTTAAAATGTAATATCGGAAATTATCGGTATCGGTTTTTTTATTATCAGTATCGTTTTTTGGGGGTTTTTTTTCTGTTTTTTTTTTATTAAATCCACATAAAAAACACAAGATACACTTACAATTAGTGCACCAACCCAAAAAACCTCCCTCCCCCATTCACACTCATTCACACAAAAGGGTTGTTTCTTTCTGTTATTAATATTCTGCTTCCTACATTATATATCAATATATATCAATACAGTCTGCAAGGGATACAGTCCGTAAGCACACATGATTGTGCGTGCTGCTGGTCCACTAATAATACTAACCTTTAACAGTTAATTTTACAAATTTTCATTAATTACTAGTTTCTATGTAACTGTTTTTATATTGTTTTACTTTCTTTTTTATTCAAGAAAATGTTTTTAATTTATTTATCTTATTTTATTTGATTCATTTTTTTAAAAAGTACCTTATCTTCACCATACCTGGTTGTCCAAATTAGGCATAATAATGTGTTAATTCCACGACTGTATATATCGGTTGATATCGGTATCGGTTGATATCGGTAATTAAAGAGTTGGACAATATCGGCATATCGGATATCGGCAAAAAGCCATTATCGGACATCCCTAGTTACCACACCAACCGATTCCAAAAATTCCAACACCAACTCATTCATATCATCTAGGACAATTGTGCTAGTATAAATATTTAAAAATAATCCTATTTCCCCCCCAATCCCAAATTTCTAAGAAATTCCCATTTCCATGAATGGATGCATTCATAATTATATAATTCTCCAAATGTTGCGCCATTTTTTTTTTACCCAATTCCGACCTTTCAACCATCCACCCACATTTCTCTCTTCATATGTCGAACGCAAAGCATTTGGTCTCTTTCCCTAAATTCACAGTTTTCCAGAATTTCCGGTAATTTTCTCCCCATTGACAATGAACGGGAAATAAACAATCTACTGCATATTCCACATTTCTCATCTGATTTGAAGCGTTCCAACATCCACACACTCCACTCACCCTGCGCATGAGCGTTTAATTGACCCCACAAATGTGATGCTCCAGAAACTCAATCTGCTCAAAGGAAGGTCAGTTTTGTAGCTTCTGTAACGAGCTAAACTGTTTTCAGATGTGTGAACGTGATTGCACAAGGGTTTTCTAATCATCAATTAGCCTTCTGAGCCAATGAGCAAACACATTGTACCATTAGAACACTGGAGTGATAGTTGCTGGAAATGGGCCTCTATACACCCATGTAGATATTGCACCAAAAACCAGACATTTGCAGCTAGAATAGTCATTTACCACATTAGCAATGTATAGAGTGTATTTCTTTAAAGTTAAGGCTAGTTTAAAGTTATCTTCATTGAAAAGTACAGTGCTTTTCCTTCAAAAATAAGGACATTTCAATGTGACCCCAAACTTTTGAACGCTAGTGTAAATCGCTCCAGAGTAAAAGTCGCACCTCCGGCCAAACTATGAAAAAAACTGCAATTTATAATCCAAAAAATACGGTATTTGTCGGCGACAAATGTTATTGTTGACTAATGGTTTTGGTCCTATTGCTGGACAAAGTAAAGGCTGCTTTGGATTTGGGTTATGTGGACAATCTCTGGTTGTAGTCAGGGGAGAGCATCACTCAACTCTGTCTTCTGTTCCTTCCAGTTTTTCGAGTGGACCTTTTCTGCTCCGGCAAGATTGACGGCGAGGCGGTGGTGACGCTGCAGCTCAATCTGAGCATCCAGGCCAACAACTACACAGTGCTCAACTTCAAGAGGAGGAAAATGTGCTACAAAAGTAAAGCGCTGCGCAAAAAAAAAAAAAAAAAAGAGTGTCATTGATTGAACAAAAGGTCTGATGCAAACGCTCCTTTCTTTGTGGACAGGAATAGATTCCGACCCCAAAGTTCCATTCCCTTTCAACAACCACAGCCTCCCCACCCTCCAGCAGCCTGACTGTGAGTATGGTCACGTGTGGCCACGTTTTTTTTTTTTTTACCAGAGCCCTGCAGAGTTGTATTGACTCCTCCTTTTGTGAGCCCACTGCCATGGCCAGCAGTGGTGCTTTGTCTCAGGCACTGTAAGCTTTCACTGCACTGTGGAGAAAAGAGCCAGCTCCGAAGTGGCGCCCCCGGTCCACTTGGCCTCCATCAAGTGCTCCTGCTTTGTCACGTACCTTTTTTTTCTTCTTCTCCCCCCTCTACCAGCAGATGGCGTGACCGCGCCCACCACCTCCACTCAGGTGTTCTACATCAGTGTCAGCGTGTGCTGCATCGTCATCTTCCTGGTGGCCATCATCCTGGCCATCCTGCACCTGCACAGCATGAAGAGAGTGGAGATGGAGGACAGGTTGGTTTCAAGCTGGTTTACACTAAATCAGGGGTGTCCAAACTTTTTCCACTGAGGGCCGCACACGGAAAAATTAAAGCCTGCGGGGGCCATTTTGATAGTTTTCATTTTCAAATCATAACAAAATATATGGATTTTGTTTGTTTTTTTTACCTTTAGGGCTCCCGGGGACCATAAAGGGTCTAAGTCATTAAAATGTTAAAAACAAGTCAAATTATTTTTTTTATTTAACACTTACAGTAAATCTCTACAGTATATCAACTTTATGCTAGGTTCACACCAACGGCGCTTTGACGGCGCTTTAAAGCGGCATGCAAAGCGGCGTTAAAGCGTAACAAAGCCTGATTAAAGCGTGAGGGTCCTAATGGATCGTGGGAAAGCTTGTAGTGAAGCGGGACATGCGGCAAGTTCGCCAAAATTTTTTAAACGGTTTAAAAAAATTCTGCGCTCTGTCAAGAATGGAATAAAGCGCCGAGAGCGTATCAAAGCGTGACAAAGCTCAGCAAAGCTTGACTCAAAGCGTAGGAAAGCTTAACAGATCTTGGTTCAAAGCTCAATAGGAAGTGACTGTGATATTGACTAGTGACATTGAAACTTTATGTAAAACCAATACAGGATTACAAATCCATTCTCTTTTGCATCATTGCCTTTTTATACGGTGATCATTGTTTCTGTACTTCTGCTGTTTGATGTTGCAGTTTGACATTACTGTCTATAATTTTTCTGTATGAAAATGTTAATAATAAAGAGAATATGTTACGTTTAAAAGAAATGCCTTTTATTATTGTCAACTAGCATAAGAAATGAAAGATATATATTTATTAAGATGACAAAGAAATTAAGATATAAAACATAAGATAACGGAAAAAAAAAAGAAATTGAAAAAATAAATGAATATAAAAAATAAAAGAAATGCCTTTTATTATTGTCAACTAGCATAAGAAATGAAAGATAGATATTTATTAAGATGACAAAGAAATAAAAGAAATGAAGATATAAAACATAATAAATAATAAACATAATTTAACGGGGAAAAAAAAGAGAAATTGAAAAAATAAATGAATATAAAAAATGTGTGGAAAACAGTATACTGAGTTTTTCACATTTTTTTTAACTTATTTGTTTATCATATTTCTCTTTTTTATTACATTATGTGTTTTATCCTGTATATAATAAAACAAAAAGAGAAATCAAATAAATAGATAAATCTAAAAAAGTGTGGGGAAAACTTAGTATACTGAGTTCTTCACATTTTTTTTTACTTATTTGTTTATCATATTTCTCTTTTTTATTACATTATGTGTTTTATCCTGTATATAATAAAACTAAAAGAGAAATCAAATAAATAGATGAATCTAAAAAAATGTGGGGAAAACTTAGTATACTGAGTTTTTCACATTTTTTTCTTATTTTTGTTGTAACAATGCACAACAGAGCTTGATAATCGTGTCAGAGCCTGATTTAAAGCGTCAGGATCGCACCGAAGCGTAATAAAGTTCAATAAAGTGTAATAAAACGTATCAAAGCGTGATTTAAAGCGGCATCAAATCGTGAGGAACGGTAACAAAGCGGCAACTAATTTGTATCAGAGCGTATCAGAGTGTATCAAAGCATAACATTACTTCGGAGATCGGGATATTCGTGGAAAAATTGACAAAAATGACGGCGCTTTACTCGCCGCTTTAAAGCGCGGCAAGCGCCGTTGGTGTGAACCAGGCATTAGGTTGATATAAAATTTTTAAAAAACCAAAAAGGTTTTATGCCTTTTCTGTCAAGACAACTTTGTTTTTTATAATAAAAGTGAAATATGCAGTATTTCCCCCACCGCCCAAAACATTCAGAAAGCAATGTTTGATGTGAAGTAATTAGAGCCTTAAAAACATCAATAATGCAAGACACCATTGATAATAATTCATTGTTATTTTTGAGTGCCGGTAATCACAGTGAAAAGATAAATACAATCCCATTAAATATATTTAGGATACAAAAGGTTCCCCACTCAAAGTGATACATTTGTATTAGTTTTTTTTTAACTTTCAACACTTAAGTTACGAGATCAACTTCAGATATATCTGTCGATTTTACGTTTGAACTATTATTTTGTTTGTTTTATGCTCTTTTGTCAAAGAAAACGTTGATGTTTTTGTATGGCAACCACACAATATATGCAATATTTTCCACATAAAACATTTTAAAGTGAAATATTTGAAATAATTGGAGCCTTGAATAGGTCAATAATTCATTATAACATTGTTTAGTTTTTTTAGCAATGGCAAAAAAAGAAAAAGAAAGATTGACAAAAGAAAAAAAAACAGCCTGCATGGCAGCTTTGTGTCAACATTGCAACTTTTCTAGTTAGAGTTCACCTCATTCTACTTTTTTTAACGTTTTTTTTTTTTATTTTTGCAATAGCATTTCCAGAATGTGTGGCGGGCCGGTAAACAATTAGCTGCGGGCCGCAAATGGCCCCCGGGCCGCACTTTGGACACCCCTGCACTAAATATTTGAACTAGAAACAAGTCTTCTACAGTGCTGTATTGGGCATTTGTTGTGCCAAATCTAGCCTTACCGCCATCATTTCCATAACTGAAAGGTGCATTTAGTACCGTATTTTCCGGACTATTGAACGCACCGGGAAATTTAAGAAGCAAAAAAAAATGTTTCCATATATATAAGCCGCAGATACTGTATATACACTATATTGCCAAAAGTAGTGCAAAGAGGTGACTTTCTGCACAGTCAGTTGCTACAGAGCTCCAAACTTCCTGTGACCTTCCAAATTAGCCCACGTGCAGTACGCGGAGAGCTTCAAGGAATGGGTTTCCATGTCCATAAAGACATGGATGACAGAGTCTGGTGTGGATGAACTTGACTGGCCTGCACAGAGTCCTGACCTGAAACCCGATAGAACACCTTTGGGATGAATTAGAACGGAGACTGAGAGCCAGGCCTTCTCCACCAACATCAGTATGTGACCTCACCAATGCGCTTTTGGAAGAAGGCTCAAAAATTCCTATAAACACACTCGGCAACCTTGTGGACAGCCTTCCCAGAAGAGTTGAAGCTGTAATAGCTGCAAAAGGTCATATTGAACCCTATGGGTTAGGAATGGGATGGCACTTCAAGTTCATATGTGAGTCAAGGCAGGTGGACAAATAGTTTTAGTTTATTCTTCTTATTCGGTCAATGGTCAACAAAATAAACAAACAGTTGTACATTCATAGATTGAAAAAGAAAATGTTGCAGACCGAAACCCTGCGCCTAACCCTATAAACAATGTCAAGTACAAGATGAACTTCCGAAAATTATGAAATGTCCTTTGTACAACATATTATAAATACACATTATACACAACATAAACACAGTTAAATTATATACACAGTAAAGACATGTGAAATATCCTTGTACACGTGTCAAACCTTTGCACCAATTATATGCTATATACAAACAATTATACTTCCATTATTATTTATATCTCACATTTAGTTTTTAATTAACATTGATCATAGTATTAACTACAGTGTTGATTCCAGAGTGATATATTTTTTCAAGACATTGGTCTTAAAGTGTTTTTTAAATGTGTAAATGGAACTTGATCATTTTAAGGAATCATCCAAGCTTTTGGCAATGTAGTGTATGTTGTGAAATGAGTTCAGTGTTTCCCACACATTCATTTATTTGTGGCGGCCCGCCACGAAAGAATTACGTCCGCCACAAATAAAATAAAAAATAATAAAAATTTTTTTTTAAAAAACGTTTTTTTTTGTTGTTTTTTTTGTCCTGTCCAGCTTCTCAGGCAAATCATATAGTTGATGTAGATGCCCATATAGGCTGTTCAGATTTACTTTACAAAAGAGAAGTGTAGGATACTTCTCTTGTTGCCTTATTTGTATTTGACCACTACTGTTTTCTGTTTATTTGTTACTGACTGTGGCAGGACACCTCTGCCTCTGTTTCACTTTATGTTGCTGGTAAATAATATGGTTGTAGTTAGGGTTGTCCGATAATGGCTTTATGCCGATATTGTCCAACTCTTTAATTACCGATACCAACCGATACCGATATCAACCGATATATACAGTCGTGGAATTAACACATTATTATGCCTAATTTGGACAACCAGGTATGGTGAAGATAAGGTACTTTTTGAAAAAATGAATCAAATCAAATAAGATAAATTAATTAAAAACATTTTCTTGAATAAAAAAGAAAGTAAAACAATATAAAAACAGTTACATAGAAACTAGTAATTAATGAAAATTTGTAAAATTAACTGTTAAAGGTTAGTATTATTAGTGGACCAGCTGCACGCACAATCATGTGTGCTTACGGACTGTATCCCTTGCAGACTGTATTGATATATATTGATATACAATGTAGGAAGCAGAATATTAATAACAGACAGAAACAACCCTTTTGTGTGAATGAGTGTAAATGGGGTGGTTTGGTGCACTAATTGTAAGTGTATCTTGTGTTTTTTATGTGGATTTAATAAATTTAAAAAACAAAAAAAAACAACAAAAAAAACGATACTGATAATAAAAAAACAGATACCGATAATTTCCGATATTACATTTTAACGCATTTATCGGCCGATAATATCGGCAGACCGATATTATCGGACATCTCTAGTTGTAGTAGTAGGCTAAAGTTAAATTATTTAGTATGCACTAATTAAAGGGGCAGAGCTTTAAGAGACATTTTAGCTTTTATATTTTATAAGATATATTTTTTGTAAGAACCACAATTAATAAATATATTTCAGTGAATAACTTATTGTTCAAATCTGTATATAAATATGTACATAAAGTGTTGTAATTATATTGTAAAATGGATGGATGGATGGATGGACGTTTAAAAGAAAACTGTTATTATTAATTAGTAAGTATACATTTTTTGAGCCTTTTTAGAGAAAATCATATTATTGTAGTAAATTATGCAAATTACTCGATGATGCCATGGTGACCACGCCCATAGCCACGCCCCCACCGCCACAAGTATCTTGGCAGTTTATGGGAAACACTGGAGTCATTTACATTTTGTAAATGTTCATTTACATACCTAAAGAAGTCATGGTCATGGACCCATTTGCTGCGCAAGCTAGCTCTCCAATCAGCTAAACAGACTCAATAATTCCACGGTGACGTTTTGGTGAATTTACTGAGGAATTTGTGAAAGTGAAACAAATACAAAAAAAATGCCATTGCAAGTTTATAATACTAACACAGACACTCGTAAAGGCGTTAGCATATTGGCTAATGCTAATTATGTTAACTTCAAGCCAAAAGTGGCGCAAGCAAGTGAGGGAGATGATGATGATGATGGTGGTGGTGCTCCATCTAGTTCCTGTTACACATGTCTGTTTCTTCACTTTCAGCGTGAGCGACAGTGGAAGCTCTCAGAGACTCTCTCAGCCATCCACGCAGACCACGCAGTACCTGAGGGCCGACACACCCAACAATGCAGCCCCCGTGTCCAGTAAGAGTTTACATTCTATCAACACCTCACCAAACAACATGAAGGGGAACTGCACTTTTTGTATATCATTCACAATCCCTATGTCTTTTAGATAGATAGATAGTACTTTATTGATTCCTTCAGGAGAGTTCCCTCAGGAAAATTAAAATGCCTTAAAATAATTTAATGCATTCTAACTCCTAAATAAACACTAGCAAAAGTCGGTTAACAGGCGATGGTCTACAGTCCCATTAGGCTGCTGTTTTTTTACCTGCATCAGTGCAGATTTGGACCTATTTTGAAAGGTTTAGAGCAGACCCGAGCAAATTAAGGCCCGGGGGCCACATGCGGCCCGTTAAGTTTTTCAATCTGGCCCGCCGGACATTCCCAAATAATTTTTTTAGATCTTTAAGATGTAAAGTGTAGCTGCCATTTTGATGTGCAGTGATGTTTTCTAACGACCGTAAGTCTTGAACTATAACAAGTATTTCAATGGTTGGAATCTGCGCTTTTGGATGATATACTAGTTACCGTATTTTCCGCACCATAAGCCGCACCTAAAAACCACAATTTTTCTCAAAAGCTGACAGTGCGGCTAATAACCCGGTGCGCCTTATATATGGATTAATATTAGTATTTATTTTCATAAAGTTTAGGTCTCGCAACAACGGTAAACGGCCGCCATCTTTTTTCCCCGTAGAAGAGGAAGCGCTTCTTCTACGGTAAGCAACCGCACCCGCCCCCGTAGAAGAAGAAGCGCGCGGATATTACGTTTCATTTCATTTGTGTGTTTCTGTAAAGACCACAAAATGTCTCCCTACTAAGAGACACGCGTACAAGGTTCCACTGACTTTTGATATTCACGTGAACCGCACTGTGGATACAACGGGAACACGTACGGTGAATATTCGCACCACAGGGAATGAGAAGTCGTCCTACTGTGGTTCTAGCTTGCCATGCTAACGGCCAGAAACTTCCACCCACGGTGATATTCAAAAGGAAGACCTTGCCAAAAGAGAACTTTCCAGCCGGCGTCATCATAAAAGCTAACTCGAAGGGATGGATGGATGAAGAAAAAATGAGCGAAGAGACCGGGTGACTTTTTTCACGCAGCTCCGTCCCTGTTGATCTATGACTGCATGCGCGTCCACATCACAGATGGTGTCAAAAAACAAGTGAAGCACACCGAAGAAGAAGAATTCGAGGGATTTGTGGATGAGTAATAACTTCAGAAAGTGAGCTTTAAATAGGGATGATGTTTGATAAGGAATTATCGAGTTCGAGCCTATTATCGAATCCTCTTATCGAACCGATTCCTTATCGATTCTCTTATGGAGTCCAGATAGGTTGTTGTATATGGAAAAAAACACACAATATTTGGTTTAACAAAAGCTCACTTTTATTATATAATAAAAAAATAAAATCTAATAAATAAATAAATATTGACTGTTACCCACCTAAAAAAATAAAATAAAATAAATAAATATTGACTGTTGTTACCCAAAGTATATTAAGTGGGATTTTTCAGAGAAACAAATATATACAGTAACACAAAAACAATCTGTCTCTGTGATCACTATAGGTGTATAAATAATAATATAGTGTTAAATAAAATCAGTCCCTTGGGCACAAAACTGAAAATAATACAGCTCTCCAAAAAGTGCACTTCTGCTGCTATTTGACATAACTGTTTGTTATGATGCTTTGACATTTTTGCACTTTATTTCTTTATTGAAAGAAAATTCTATGAAGAGAAAAGATGTTTGCAAATGTGGTTACAATGCTAAAAAAATGAAAAGTTAAAGCTAAAAAAAGAAATACACTTTATTGAGTTAAAATCTTTCTTTATAGGGGGAAATATGTGATGTTGTGAGCTAGGGAACATAACAACTACACTACCCAGCATGCAACGGGAGTGACGAGCATGCGCGGTAGCCCCGAAAAGTGTTGTTGCATGTCGTTCCCCGTGAAAGTAAACGCCAAGAACTAAGCCAACACGCCTCGTCTGCATTATTTATAATTAGACAGACAACACATATACAGTGTGATTTTGTTTTGTTTACAAGGAAAGAAAAACGAAAGTTAAAAAAGGGAGATATGTTGTATATATATGTATGTGCTGCGGTTGCTTTAAGAACGTTGCGACAGCTGCCGTAAAGGAGGTGCGTTGCTAGCCTGGTTGCTATGTTTCCGGTTGGTCGTAAAAGTGTTCGTCATGTGTTTTACCCTGCTAAAATCTCTCAGTAAAGTTATTCATTGGATTATACCTTTTGTTTTGAACTTTATTATTCCATTGTTTTTCCTGCTTTCCCTATTTGCGCCTAATGACTGAGCTATGTGACGTAAATTCTTGTGATGTCTCAAGGGGCATTTCTGGTCGGGATGGGATTCGTTCCGAGGGATTCGAATAAAGAACCAAGTCTTTTTCTTTACTATAGTGGTCTCGATAACGGGTACCGGTTCTCAAAAAGGGATTCGAGTCCGAGGACTCGGTTCTTTTCTTATCGAACAACCAGGAAAACCGGTTTCGAGTATCATCCCTAGCTTAGTGATATATCAGATATATCAGATTGTAAGTTGGTTTATTTTGTACCCTTCGCATTCATATTTCACTGTTTGTTGCATTTTTGTTGCGTTTCACTTGATTGTAAAATATGTGGATCGAAAGGGGGTGTGACCTTCATATTTTGTCAATATTCAGTGTTTTATCCTTCATAGAAAAATGTAAAATTCCATTACGTTTTTTAAGGCGGTCTGTCATGAAGTTTTTAGCATTCAATCAGACATTATTGTGAGGTTTTGTATTAGTGTTCCTAACAATAGATATACCGGCCCCCAGACACATTTTTTTTCTCTAAATGTGGCCCCCGAGTCAAAATAATTGCCCAGGCCTGGTTGAGAGTCAAACATACAAGTGATCAAGAAATAATGTTTAAAATGGGATAGAGTGAATTTATACACTGTTAAAAAAAAACATTTTTGAAAGATTTAAGCCATTATCACCATTATACTGCTCGCCTCCACCTCACTTCCTTTGACACTCACAAGGATTTAGAGAATAAAAGACTGGAGGCACATCATGTCTTTACATCTGAGGGGTCCACAAATGAGTTCAGTTTATTTAGAAGGTGCATACGATACAATGTAATGCATCACATATTTCCAGTTGATTCATTACAGCAGTGTTTTTCAACCCTTTTTGAGCCAAGGCACATTTTTTTTCATTAAAAAAAATCCGGAGGCACACCACCAGCAGAAAAGGTTAAAAAATGGAACTCCACCAGGTTGTCGTGCCTTATTTTGAGTTTGTTGTTGTTTCCTGTGTGTGGTGCTTTAGTTTCTGTCTTGCGCTGTTAATTTGGTGACCCTTCCTGTTTTGTTGGTGTTCTCCTGTAGCAGCGTCGCGCCTTCCTTTGAGTTCTATCGCCCGCACCGGCTTTGTTTTCGCAATGAAGACTATTTAAGTCAGGGGTCACCAACGTGGTGCCCGCGGGCCTGTTCTAAAAATAACTCAAATAGCAGCACTTACCCGTGAGCTGCCTCTATTTTTTAAATTTTATTTATTTACTAGCAAGCTGGTCTCGCTGTGCTCGACATTTTTAATTCTAAGAGAGACAAAACTCAAATAGAATTTGAAAATCCGAGAAAATATTTTAAAGACTTGGTCTTCACTTGTTTAAATAAATTCATTATTTTTTTTACTTTCCTTCTTATAACTTTCAGAAAGACAATTTTAGAGAAAAAATACAACCTTAAAAATTATTTTAGGATTTTTAAACACATGTACCTTTTTACCTTTTAAATTCCTTCCTCTTATTTCCTGACAATTTAAATCAATGTTCAAGTAATTATTTTTTTTTAATTGTAAAGAATAATAAATACATTTTAATTTAATTCTTCATTTTGGCTTCTGTTTTTTCGACGAAGAATATTTGTGAAATATTTCTTCAAACTTATCATGATTAAAATGCAAAAAAATTATTCTGGCAAATCTAGAAAATCTGTAGAATCAAATTTAAATCGTATTTCAAAGTCTTTTGAATTTCTTTTAAAATTTTTGTTCTGGAAAATCTAGAAGAAATAACGATTTGTCTTTGTTAGAAATATAGCTTGGTCCAATTTGTTATATATTCTAACAAAGTGCAGATTGGATTTTAACCTATTTAAAACATGTCATCAAAATTCTAAAATTAATCTTAATTAGGAAAAATTACTAATGATGTTCCATAAATTCTTTTTTAAATTTTTTCAAAAAGATTCGAATTAGCTAGTTTTTCTCTTCTTTTTTCGGTTGAATTTTGAATTTTAAAGAGTCGAAATTGAAGATAAACTATGTTTCAAAATTTAATTGTCATTTTTTTCGTGTTTTCTCCTGTTTTAAACCGTTCAATTAAGTGTAAATATCATTAATTATTAATAATAACATAGAGTTAAAGGTAAATTGAGCAAATTGGCTATTTCTGGCAATTTATTTAAGTGTGTATCAAACTGGTAGCCCTTCGCTTTAATCAGTACCCAAGAAGTAGCTCTTGCTTTCAAAAAGGTTGGTGACCCCTGATTTAAGTTGTGCGTACGCTATCCTTCTTTGTGGGGACACTGTTGATTGTCGTGTCATGTACGGATGTACTTTGTGGACGACGTCTCCGCTCCACACACTGTTAAGTTTTTGCTGTCGTCCAGCATTCTGTTTTTGTTTACTTTGTAGCCACTTCAGTTTTACTTTCATTTTGCATAGCCCTCCCTATGCTTCAGTGCCTTTTCCTCGCGGGACTTGCCCTTTGTTCATTTTTGGTTTAAGCGTTACATACCTTTTACACACCAAAAAAGGTTGAAAAACACTGCACTAGACAACGGCACATTATTATACTTATTGATTTGCAAAAAAAAATTTGGGGACCAATTAGGTGAAGTTGCATAATCTCCCACGGCACACCAGACAATATCTCACGGCACACTAGTGTGCCACGGCACATTGGTTGAAAAACACTGCATTGCAGCACGTCCGAAAAGGAGTAGGAAGAAGCTGAGCTTATTTATTATACCCCTTTTCATACCATAGCAATTTTATCCCATTTGCTTGTTCTCTGTAACAGAACAGTGAATGAATAAATAGTATACCATAGTAAGTAAACAAATATTAAATACATGATCTTTATCTAAAAAAAAAAAAGATTAAAATAAAAAGTTAATGGGTGAAAGACAAAGTTGGACTTATTGGTGCATTGCTAAGAAACTTATTTGATTGACATAATGAGTGCTGCTGTGATTTTGACGCTAATGAAAAAAAGGTTAAGTTTGTTTGCAGTTGATTTCCTGCTACAAATATTAGTCTCATCTACAATTCATGTCTGTGGTTGTTTTTATGTGTGAAGTTGATATTTTGTCTCATTATTTAGCTGTAGATGAGAGATGTATTCATCTAGTTTATTAATACTATTAAGTAGAGATGTCCGATAATATCGGGCTGCTGATATTATCGGCCGATAAATGCTTTAAAATGGTTTTCCAAAATAAATCAACTCAAGTTATGGAACAAAAATGCCATCATGGCACTGCCATATTTATTATTGAAGTCACAAAGTGCTTTTTTTTTTTAAACATGCCTCAAAACAGCAGCTTGGAATTTGGGACATGCTCTCCCTGAGAGAGCATGAGGAGGTTGAGGTGGGCGGGGTTGGGGTTGGGGGGTAGCGGGGGGTGTATATTGTAGCGTCCCGGAAGAGTTAGTGCTGCAAGGGGTTCTGGGTATTTGTTCTGTTGTGTTTATGTTGTGTTACGGTTGCGGATGTTCCCCCGAAATGTGTTTGTCATTCTTGTTTGGTGTGGGTTCACAGTGTGGCGCATATTTGTAACAGTGTTAAAGTTGTTTGTACGGTCACCCTCAGTGTGACCTGTATGGCTGTTGACCAAGTATGCCTTGCATTCACTTGTGTGTGTGTGTGAAAAGCCGTAGATATTATGTGATTGGACCGGCACGCAAAGGCAGTGCCTTTAAGGTTTATTGGCGCTCTGTACTTCTCCCTACGTCCGTGTACACAGCGGCGTTTTAAAAAGTCATACATTTTACTTTTTGAAACCGATACCGATAATTTCCGATATCACATTTTAAAGCATTTATCGACCGATAATATCGGCAGTCCGATATTATCGGACATCTCTAATTATGATGAATTCTTCTTAACGGAAGGATATGAACGTCCCGTCAGTTGGCATCCCAGTGGGAGCAGACATTGTACAGTAAGTGATATTATGTACGTAGTTTGAATTTTTTTTTTGGCATACAGCAATACTGCTACATGATGCTAAGTGTTTGACTAAAGCTGAATCAGCTTGGCAAACTTTTATATCATCCTCCGTATATTAAGGGCTCAGAAATATAACTTTCTGGATCATAGTAGTCTTTGTTGTCTTTAGTGAAGTCTGCATGATTGGTAGTTGTTGCTGTTGAAGGCATAAGCGAACATTGTGATGCGACTGAAATCAATACGCCGCCGTATGCTTAGGATGAGCAAAATTCGTAAATATGACATTGTGGAGGGAGAGTGTGATCAGCGCGCCTGCAGGAGCAAAGGTCACAGCCTCTGTCGACGGTTTTGAGGGCGGAGCACCGTCGGATAGGGGCGAGGCATGTGCTGACGGCGAGACACAGCTGGCAGGTGATTAGATTTCACTGGTGGTAATCTAATCAGCTGTTGTCTTTAGCAGAGAGAGGGAGATGATACGGACGTGACTGAAAGGTCACGTTCTGCTGGAGAAAGGCTTTTGATAACTATATGTACATTAAAACCTTGTTAAAACCTGCACGCTTGGCTCTTGTGCCGTGTCTACAGTGGAGCTGCTAGGAAGCGACTTCCACAGACATGTTATGAAAGTACCTGAGTGTGTTTATATGAAACGATGATGGAGGCTTTTGGATCTTTTTAGTGCTCTTCATAGGCAGAATAGAGCCAATCCAATCGGGTTAGCTGACTTTTGCTAATGTTTATTTTTGAGTTAGAATGCATGAAAAAGAAAAACATATGTGTTTTTGTCTTTAATAAGGACTGTGAATGATAGGCAAAATAAAATAAAGTGCAGTTCCCCTTTAAGTGCACCATCTTTGTCCAAGTTAGCCCACAGATGACCTCTGACTAGGGATGGGTATCGTTTACATTTGTGCTGGTTACTAAACGGTACTTTCCAAGCAGTGCCTAAACTGAACCCAAACCGGTACTTGAAAACAAATCTTTATTTGTACTGAACTACAAACCCCGTTTCCATATGAGTTGGGAAATTGTGTTAGATGTAAATATAAACGGAATACAATGATTTGCAAATCATTTTCAACCCATATTCAGTTGAATATGCTACAAAGACAACATATTTGATGTTCAAACTTATAATCATTTTTTTTTTTGCAAATCATTAACTTTAGAATTTGATGGCAGCAACACGTGACAAAGAAGTTGGGAAAGGTGGCAATAAAGACTGATAAAGTTGAGGAATGCTCATCAAACACTTATTTGGAACATCCCACAGTTGTGCAGGCTAATTGGGAACAGGTGGGTGCCATGATTGGGTATAAAAGCAGATTCCATGAAATGCTCAGTCATTCACAAACAAGGATGGGGCGAGGGTCACCGCTTTGTCAACAAATGCGTGAGCAAATTGTTGAACAGTTTAAGAAAAACCTTTCTCAAGCAGCTATTGCAAGGAATTTAGGGATTTCACCATCTACGCTCCGTAATATCATCAAATGGTTCAGAAAATCTGGAGAAATCACTGCACGTAAGCAGCTAAGCCTGTGACCTTCCATCCCCCAGGCTGTACTGCATTAACAAGCGACATCGGTGTGTAAAGGACATCACCACATGGGCTCAGGAACACTTCAGAAACCCACTGTCAGTAACTACAGTTGGTCGCTACATCTGTAAGTGCAAGTTAAAACTCTCCTATGCAAAGCGAAAACCGTTTATCAACAACACCCAGAAACGCCGTCGGCTTCGCTGGGCCTGAGCTCATCTAAGATGGACTGATACAAAGTGGAAAAGTGTTCTGTGGTCTGACGAGTCCACATTTCAAATTGTTCTCCTCAGTTCCCAAACGTTTACTGAGTGTTGTTAAAAGGAAAGGCCATGTAACACAGTGGTGAACATGCCCTTTCCCAACTACTTTGGCACGTGTTGCAGCCATGAAATTCTAAGTTAATTATTATTTGCAAAAAAAAAAAAAAAGTTTGAGTTTGAACATCAAATATGTTGTTGAAAAGGATTTGCAAATCATTGTATTCCGTTTATATTTACATCTAACACAATTTCCCAACTCATATGGAAACGGGGTTTGTATGTAATAACTTCAACAATAACAAAAATAAAATCCACAACTGATTGCCATAATTATCGCCGCAAAACCAGCTGCGAACAAAACTGGTGCAATACAAACTGTGCTTGTGTTGTGATGTTGATGTTTACCTTTCATGCACAGCACCCGTCATTGGTGCATAATAAGGAAGTGTTGCTGTGTTGTGATGTCGATGTTTACATTTCATGCACAGCACCCGTCATTGGTGCATAATAAGGAAGTGTTGTTGTGTTGTGATGTCGATGTTTACATTTCATGCACAGCACCCGTCATTGGTGCATAATAAGGAAGTGTTGCTGTGTTGTGATGTCTATGTTTATATTTCATGCACAGCACTCGTCATTGGTGCATAATAAGGAAGTGTTGCTGTGTTGTGATGTTGATGTTTACCTTTCATGCACAGCACCCGTCATTGGTGCATAATAAGGAAGTGTTGCTGTGTTGTGATGTTTATATTTCATGCACAGCACCCGTCATTGGTGCATAATAAGGAAGTGTTGCTGTGTTGTGATGTCGATGTTTACATTTCATGCACAGCACCCGTCATTGGTGCATAATAAGGAAGTGTTGTGATGTTGATGTTTACATTTCATGCACAGCACCCGTCATTGGTGCATAATAAGGAAGTGTTGCTGTGTTGTGATGTTGATGTTTACATTTCATGCACAGCACCCGTCATTGGTGCATAATAAGGAAGTGTTGTGATGTTGATGTTTACATTTCATGCACAGCACCCGTCATTGGTGCATAATAAGGAAGTGTTGCTGTGTTGTGATGTTGATGTTTACATTTCATGCACAGCACCCGTCATTGGTGCATAATAAGGAAGTGTTGCTGTGTTGTGATGTTGATGTTTACATTTCATGCACAGCACCCGTCATTGGTGCATAATAAGGAAGTGTTGTGATGTTGATGTTTACATTTCATGCACAGCACCCGTCATTGGTGCATAATAAGGAAGTGTTGCTGTGTTGTGATGTTTACATTTCATGCACAGCACCCGTCATTGGTGCATAATAAGGAAGTGTTGCTGTGTTGTGATGTTGATGTTTACATTTCATGCACAGCACCCGTCATTGGTGCATAATAAGGAAGTGTTGCTGTGTTGTGATGTTGATGTTTACCTTTCATGCACAGCACTCGTCATTGGTGCATAATAAGGAAGTGTTGCTGTGTTGTGATGTTTACATTTCATGCACAGCACCCGTCATTGGTGCATAATAAGGAAGTGTTGTGATGTTGATGTTTACATTTCATGCACAGCACCCGTCATTGGTGCATAATAAGGAAGTGTTGCTGTGTTGTGATGTTGTTTACATTTCATGCACAGCACCCGTCATTGGTGCATAATAAGGAAGTGTTGCTGTGTTGTGATGTTGATGTTTACCTTTCATGCACAGCACTCGTCATTGGTGCATAATAAGTGTTGCTGTGTTGTGATGTTGATGTTTACCTTTCATGCACAGCACCCGTCATTGGTGCATAATAAGGAAGTGTTGCTGTGTTGTGATGTTGATGTTTACCTTTCATGCACAGCACCCGTCATTGGTGCATAATAAGGAAGTGTTGTGATGTTGATGTTTACATTTCATGCACAGCACCCGTCATTGGTGCATAATAAGGAAGTGTTGCTGTGTTGTGATGTTGATGTTTACCTTTCATGCACAGCACTCGTCATTGGTGCATAATAAGGAAGTGTTGCTGTGTTGTGATGTTTACATTTCATGCACAGCACCCGTCATTGGTGCATAATAAGGAAGTGTTGTGATGTTGATGTTTACATTTCATGCACAGCACCCGTCATTGGTGCATAATAAGGAAGTGTTGCTGTGTTGTGATGTTGTTTACATTTCATGCACAGCACCCGTCATTGGTGCATAATAAGGAAGTGTTGCTGTGTTGTGATGTTGATGTTTACCTTTCATGCACAGCACTCGTCATTGGTGCATAATAAGTGTTGCTGTGTTGTGATGTTGATGTTTACCTTTCATGCACAGCACCCGTCATTGGTGCATAATAAGGAAGTGTTGCTGTGTTGTGATGTTGATGTTTACCTTTCATGCACAGCACCCGTCATTGGTGCATAATAAGGAAGTGTTGTGATGTTGATGTTTACATTTCATGCACAGCACCCGTCATTGGTGCATAATAAGGAAGTGTTGCTGTGTTGTGATGTTTACATTTCATGCACAGCACCCGTCATTGGTGCATATTAAGGAAGTGTTGCTGTGTTGTGATGTTGTTTACATTTCATGCACAGCACCCGTCATTGGTGCATAATAAGGAAGTGTTGCTGTGTTGTGATGTTGATGTTTACCTTTCATGCACAGCACTCGTCATTGGTGCATAATAAGTGTTGCTGTGTTGTGATGTTGATGTTTACCTTTCATGCACAGCACCCGTCATTGGTGCATAATAAGGAAGTGTTGCTGTGTTGTGATGTTGATGTTTACCTTTCATGCACAGCACCCGTCATTGGTGCATAATAAGGAAGTGTTGCTGTGTTGTGATGTTTACATTTCATGCACAGCACCCGTCATTGGTGCATAATAAGGAAGTGTTGTTGTTTGTGTTAGGGCTAAATGTGTGCACGGTGATGGTCTGAGGACTGCTGTTGCCGTGTTAAGAACCGCGATAAAGTTTAAAACGAGCGTCCGACTCGGGACGCACATGACTTCCACTTGCAGAATGTCACCTTCATGGCTGAGTCAGCATTCTTTCAGCGCCCAAATGAGGCACTGATTACGTGTGCCAATAAGGAACCCTTAACTATATCAACCTCTCACATAGTTTGGATTGGCGTCCTCTGACATTCTCTGCGTCCAAAATGTGATTACTGACTGGGAATGCAGTGACGAGCTCAACTGGAGTCACAAGACTTGTTTTGTTTCCTGTTGCCAACATTATATAATATAGTCCCGCTCTGTCAGTTATTATGTCATTTGCCGCATCACTGAATGTGTTTTTAAAGTCTACAACAGTGGTGTCCAAACTTTGCCGCATCAGGCTTAAAAAATTTGGCAGGGCCCGAAAGCCGACTGCATGCAAAGTAACTGTGTGTGTGTACGTACATAATTTATTAATATGATGGTTATATAATTAATATAAATGGATATTAAGAGTATGTGAAAGTTATACTCCTATCTTGTTTACCGTATTTTTCGGATTATAAGTCGCTCCGGAGTATAAATCGCACCGACCGAAAATGCATAATAAAGAAGGAAAAAAACATATACAGTATAAGTCACACTAGAGCAGGGGTCGGCAACCTGCGGCTCCGGAGCCGCATGCAGCTCTTTGACCACTATGATGCGGCTCAGCTGCATACTTGCCTACCCTCCCGATTTTCCCAGGAGATTTACGGATCTCAGTGTCTCTCCTGGAAATTTCCCGGGGCTAATATTCTCCAATTTTCACCCTAACAACTAAATAAGGGTGTGTCCTATTAGCACTGCATTTATTGTCTTCTATAGCCTGTACAAACAGCGTGCCAGCCCAGCCACATGTTGTGTGAAGCTTTTTCTTGCACACGTAAGATACAGCAAGGCAACAGCCACACAGCTTACACTGACGGTGACCGTATAAAACAACTTTAACACTGTTACGTTACAAATATGCGCTACACTGTGAACCCACACCAAAAAAGAATGACAAACACATTTCTGGAGAACCTCTGCACCGTAACACAACATAAACACAACACAACAAATACCCAGAATCCCATGCAGCCCCCCCGTGCTCGGTTGAGGTGGGCGGGGTTTGGTGGTAGCGGGGGTGTATAATGTAGACCGGAAGAGTTAGGGCTGCATGGGATTCTGGGTATTTGTTTTGTTGTGTTTATGTTGTGTTACAGTGCGGATGTTCTCCAGAAATGTGTTTGTCATTCTTTTTTGGTGTGGGTTCACAGTGTGGCGCATATTTGTAACGTAACAGTGTTAAAGTTATTTTATACGGCCAGCGTCAGTGTAAGCTGTGTGGCTGTTGAGCAAGTATGCCTTGCTGTAGCCAACGTGTGCAAGTAGAAGCTGCATACAACATGCGGCTGAGGAGGCACGCTGTTTGAGCAGGCTGTAGAGGGCGCTAAAAGCAGTGCCATCACGCACTGGAATTCGGGAGTCTCTCGGAAAAATTGGGAGTGATGGCAAGTATAATGCTATCAAGAGCCATTCTTTTAAACCTCGTGGGCCGCGCTAACATTAAATTTTCATATTAGGGTGCGGGCCGGGCCGTGTGTCCGAGACCCCTGGTTAAAACATAGCACACAGCAGAAAAAGCTTTGTATGCAGTGTTATTTCATTTTAAATTTTCAATAGAGTTTTGTGGCTCCCATTGTTTTCTTTAATTTGTGAAACTTGTCAAAATGGCTCTTTGAGTGGTAAAGGTTGCCGACCCCTGCACTGGAGTATAAGTCGCATTTTTGGGGGAAATTTATTTGATAAAATCCAACACCAAGAATAGACATTTGAAAGGCAATTTCAAATAAATAAAGAATAGTGAACAACAGGCTGAATAAGTGTACGTTATATGAGGCATAAATAACCAACTGAGAACGTGCCTGGTATGTTAACGTAACATATTATGGTAAGAGTCATTCAAATAACTATAACATATAGAACATGCTATACGTTTACCAAACAATCTGTCACGCTGATATACGTCTAGTCTCTTACGTGAATGAGATAAATAATATTATTTGATATTTTACGGTAATGTGTTAATAATTTCACACGTAAATCGCTCCAGAGTATAAGCCGCACTCCCGGCCAAACTATGAAAAAAAACTGCGACTTATAATCCGAAAAATACGGTACTTCTGTGACGACCTCCTTAAACTTTTGTAATCAATCCGAAATTTCAAGCAGCTAAAATGCGCCAAACATGGATAAGTGTGAAGAGTGTTCTACATTTTTCCCATCATCTGATGGATTTAAATGGGTGTATTTTTGACATTTTTATGGTGTTTGGATGTTTTTCATATTATCCACAATATTCAGTGAGCAGGTTGTGTTATGTGCGACCATGTGTGTTGACATTTGTTAGTTGCATTTATTTATTTGTTTTTTTTCCTCCACCATGACTAGGGAAGGTTGTTTGGATCACGTCATATAAGTAAATGTTGTGCTTTTATCTCCAAGTATTTTCAAGGGTCTTTGATCTGACTTATTCACATTGTCCACAGGGTGGCAGCAAATATGTAGAATTCAGGACCGCCTGGTATTTAAGATGAATTTGAAAGCACTCTGCGGTGCGATGCTTTGTCGAACTCATGGTGTCTGACACAGTGTTTTTCAACCACTGTGCCGCGGCACACTAGAGTCTGGTGTGCCGTGGGAGATGATGTAGTTTCACCTATTTGGGTTAAAAATATTTTTTGCAAACCAGTAATTATAGTCTGCAAATGAGTGGCGGTGCTGTCTAGAGCTCGGCAGAGTAACTGTGTAATATTCTTCCATATTAGTAGGTGGCAGCAGGTAGCTAATTGCTTTGTAGATGTCGAAAACAGCGGGAGGCAGTGTGCAGGTAAAAAGGTGTCTAATGCTTAAACCAAAAATAAACAAAATGTGAGTGCCCCTAAGAAAAGGCATAGAAGCTTAGGGAAGGCTATGCAGAACGAGACTAAAACTGAACTGGCTACAAAGTAAACAAAAACAGAATGCTGGACGACAGCAAAGACTTATGACAATCAACAATGTCCCCACAAAGAAGGATAAAAACAACTGAAATATTCTTGATTTCTAAAACAAAGTAGATTCGGGGAATATCACTCAAAGGAAGACATGAAACTGCTACAGGAAAATACCGAAAAAAGAGAAAAAGCCACCAAAATAGGAGTTCAAGACAAGAACTAAAACACTTCACACAGGAAAACAGCAAACAACTCCAAATAAGTCATGATGTGATGTGACAGGTGGTGACAGTACACCTACTTTGAGACAAGAGCTATGTTGATGCATGCTTGGTTATGATTTAAAGTCATATCCAACAATTGCAACGACGACTTTTTACTGTCAACTGAGTTTCGTTTTTTTAATGAATTCTACTGGTGGTGTGCCTCCGGATTTTTTCAACGCAAAAAATGTGCCTTGGCTCACAAAATGTTGAAAAACACTGGTCTAAGAAGAAGCTGGTGTGCCGTAGTTTGGACACCCCTGGTCTAAACAATCTTCAATGCTTCTACTGGCACCCTTGAAGCTATTTTACGAGCACCTTCTGTGCCTTGTTTACTCTGAGCACAAATCCAAAGTGTGAGAAAACAAGCTGATGTTCCAAACCATTTTTTCTCCTGAACTGAGAATGTCATTCTGAGCTACTACACAGTGAACACTCTTTTATGAACAACTAATCATTTAAGCTGCGTGTGCAGGTCATGTGAGGGAAAACGTTGAATATTCTTTTCTAACTTTCTAAGTCTGTCAGATGCGCCGTCCTCCCAGAATTTTCCAACCACACGACGACACAAACAGCTCTCCCATTTTGTTCATGAAATAGGATCCAATGTGGAGTCACTGAGTGCCATAAGCCTCATTTGGCTTTATGTGCAGGCTACCAAGACGCTGTGAGGGGGAAATAGGAAGGCTGTGAAACTACTCCCCATGAGGGATTGGTAATGAGAATGTGGTGTTGTTAAATGTTTGATTACGGGTGGCTGAAGGTACATTAAGACTCTTTGCTTCTAGTATGTGAGTCATCATCGCCCTCTTGTGGATACATCCTACATTTCAGTGTTTGGCCATTTTTATGCCTGTTTGAATGTTTCAGTTTTGGTTGAGTTTGGTCATAGTTTAAACATGTGTATTACAACCCCTGTTAAATGATGACTCGGAGTAGGGCTGGGCGATATGGCCTTTTATTACAATCTCGATATTTTTAGGCCATGTCACGCAGGGCCGGCCCGTGGCATAGGCCGTATAGGCAAATGCTAAGGGCGCCGTCCATCAGGGGGCGCCACGCCAGTGCCACAAATGTTGGAGAAAAAAAAAAACAAACAAAGTTGGTATTATTATTTCTAAATACAAAAAATAATCCCACGTTAATTAAAATGCAAAGTAAAGCCTATTTAATAGGAATATTATTTGTTACAACATTACGCCCCCCTCCCCCTCCCCCCCGCACGGTGCGCCCCCTCCCTTCCCGTATCATGACTCTTTTTGGACGTCACCACATCAAAAAACTACACAAGATGTCAAAACGGCCAAAACTGTCAGGTGCCCAGGGAAGAAAAAAGAGAAAAGAAGAGGAGGAGAAACGAGAAAAAGACAGAGGTAGCACGTAGGTAACGTTAGCCTACATGAAATTATTTGTCTGTTACAGAATGTGACAGTAACCTGGCTTTTTAGCATTAAGCTAATGTTACATGATTCGGCAATTGCTAATCAATAAATAGCTAGTTCTGTTTTAACGTCGGGTTAATATTGTGGAGGGGGCTAAATTGTTATGGAAAATAACAATGTAACGTTAGGTAATTACAGTACTCCCAGTGATTTGTAAGTCATTCTAGTTAATGCAATATTAAAAAGCACAAATAGAGAACTCTGTAGGATCCCCTTTTTTTGTAATATAGTTGTTAAAGTCATACTAGTTTGATATCTTGTTTTCTGCAGTGCCTTATTTATATTGTATTTTTAATTTATTTTATGCAACTTGTTGACACGTTTTATTTTGTGTTTATGTATGTAAAAAATATTGTATTTCATATATTCATTTATTTTTTGTATTCATTTATTTATTCCTTTTTTTTTATTATCTTGTTAACTATTCTGATTGTTAATTTGCTTTCTTTAAGTAAAAAAAAAGGTCAAAGACAAAGCTATTCGGTTTCTTGTGAGTATATACACTTCACTGCCGATGTGGGGGGGGCGCCACCTAAAATCTTGCCTAGGGCGCCAGATTGTTTAGGGCCAGGCCTGATGTCACGATACACCATATATATCTGGACATTTTGCCTTAGCCTTGAATGAACACTTGATGCATATAATCACAGCAGTATGATGATTCTATGTGTCTACATTAAAACATTCTTCTTCATACTGCATTAATATATGCTACTTTTAAACTTTCGTGCAGAGAGGGAAATCACAACTAAAAGTGTATTTATTCAACAGTTATTAAGCAGTGGCACAAACATTCATGTCATTTCCAAAACAGAAAGTGCAAGATTGTCAGACATTTTAAAACAAGCTATGAGTGCACTTTTGTGCATGATGTCACTAAGATGACATATCAAAACAACACTAAAGTGCACTTTTTGTACAGAACGCCACTACACTAGTTTAAAACAAATAAAGTGCACTTTTGTGCATGATGTCACTAAGATGACATACCGTATATTACCAAATAACCGCACATGTCCTAATAGCCGCCCGGTAGAGATGCGCGGATAGGCAATTATTTCATCCGCAACCGCATCACAAAAGTCGTCATCCACCCGCAATCCACCCGAACTAACATTTTATCAAAACCACAACCGCCCGCCACCCACCCGTTGTTATACATCTCATATAGACGAGACAAGGCATTCCTGTTAAAGAAATGAGACTGATCCAATGCAGCAGAGACATTCAATGCGTGCCACGCAATAATATTTCTTGGCCACGCATTAGAGCATACTTGCCAACCCTCCTGGTTTTACCGGGAGTCTCCCGGTATTCAGCCGGAGCTGCAGGCCACGCCCCCTCCAGCTCAACGCGGACCTGAGTGGGGACAGCGGCGACAGTCTGTTTTCACGTCCGCTGTAGAATGATCGAGGGCGAGTTCTTAGTTTCTTATGTGGGTTTATTGTTAGGCAGTTTCATCAACAACAGCAGTCACGTTTAGTCTACCGTAAAGCAGTCCGTCTGCCGTAAACTGCAATGTTGTGACACTCTTAAACAGGACAATACTGCCATCTACTGGAAAGCCTTCAGAACATTGAAATTCAAGTATTTCCTTTTATTTATATGTATAAAAAAATATATATATATATATATATATATATATATATATATATATATATATATATATATATATATATATATATATATATATATATATATATATATATATATATATATATATATATATATATATATATATATATATATATATATATATATATATATATATTTATATATATTTATATATATATATATATATATATATATATATATATATATATTTATATATATATATATATATATATATATTTATATATATATATATATTTAAGGTAGAATTCACCAAGTTGGTGAATTTTTTGTCCTACCGTAAAGCAGGTCGTCTGCCGTAAACAGCAATGCTGTGACAGTCTCAAACAGGGCAACACTGCCTGCCGGGGTCGTGGTTAAGAGGGGAATATATTTAAGGTAGAATTCACCAACTCAAGTATTTCATATATATATATATATATATATATATATATATATATATATATATATATATATATATATATATATATATATATATATATATATATACAGTCTCAAACAGGGCAGTGTTGCCCTGTTTGAGACTGTCACAGCATTGCTGTTTACGGCAGACGACCTGCTTTACGGTAGGACAAAAAAGGGACTGTTGTTGTTGTGTGATGTTGCCGCACTGGGTAGACGTTCATGAAAACTGCCTACAATAAGCCCACCTAAAGAAACAAAGAACTCGCCCTCGATCATTCACATGGGTAACAACATTTAACGATGTAATTTTTTTCTGAATTGGTTCAACTGCCACCCGCCCGAATCTATTTAAAATCAATTTTTTTCGTCATACAACCGCCCGACCCGCGGTTTACCCGCTAACCGCGCATCTCTACCGCCCGGGGTCTGACCCCATTTTGTGAATTAACCGCCTCTTCCTAATAACCGCCTATGTCCAAATAGCCGCCCATGGGCTGGTATTTGCATAATTTAGATTAAAATGCTACTGGGGTTGCGTTTGCTGCAGTATTATTGTTTTGATGGTTTTATACTTGGTACCATCATTTTATTTTTCCTGTATGCTGCTTTATTTACAACTTGGAGTACTGTAGCCTTTATTTTATTTAAGTGACAGTATTATTGTTCTATTTTGATGGTGGGTTTTATACTTGAGTACTTGGTACCATCATTTTATTTTTCCCGGTAGGCTGCTATATTTAAAAAGTTTATTTATTTTTAGTATTGGTATTGTATCTGACAATTGTTGCACTACTGCCATGTTGAGGCCTTGTTGATCTCTTGTCTTTTGATAGCCTACCTCATGTTGATCTATTGTTGTTTTGTTTGTATGTTTACAATAGCTTTTACATTTAAAGTTTTTTGTACAAAAAAAATAAAATACTAGACAGTAACCATTGTAACCAAATAATGGCCTGGTGCAGGCTGGTGCAAAAATAAATAAAAGCCTTGTGCAAATAACCGCCTGCTTCTTTTAAACGCCTGTCTCCAAAATCGATTGTGTGAAATAAACGCCCGGGCTACTATTTGGTAATATACGGTATCAAAACAACACTCAATTAAAGTGCACTTTTTGTACGGAACGCCACTACAATAGCTTAAAACAAATAAAGTGCACTTTTGTGCATGATGTCACACAAGATATTTCAATAAGTGTCAAATAAAAATGAGCTGCATAATAGGAAATCAAATAGTGTATGTCCTTCACTATGTGGTAGGTTCCTGCGGACGTTATCTCCTTCTGTTGTTGACTATTTGTTTCATACGGTGTTGATGTGGAAATGGTTGCTTCGGCATTTTGTGGGTGTGGCACTGAACGGAGATGTTGACATGCGGCGTTTCAAGCACTCTTCATTCTCTAGCGCAGGGGTCACCAACGTGGTGCCCGCGGGCACCAGGTAGCCCGTAAGGACCAGATGAGTAGCCCGCTGGCCTGTTCTAAAAATAGCTCAAATAGCAGCACTTACCAGTGAGCTGCCTCTATTTTTTAAATTTTATTTATTTACTAGCAAGCTGGTCTCGCTTTGCCCGACATTTTTAATTCTAAGAGAGGCAAAACTCAAATAGAATTTGAAAATCCAAGAAAATATTTTAAAGACTTGGTCTTCACTTGTTTAAATAAATTCATTAATTGTTTCACTTTGATTCTTATAACTTTCAGAAAGACAATTTTAGAGAAAAAATACAACCTTAAAAATGATTTTAGGATTTTTAAACACATATACCTTTTTACCTTTTAAATTCATTCCTCTTCCTTACTGACAATTTAAATCAATGTTCAAGTAAATTTATTTTTTTAATTGTAAAGAATAATAAATACATTTTAATTTAATTCTTCATTTTAGCTTCTGTTTTTTCGACGAAGAATATTTGTGAAATATTTCTTTAAACTTATGATTAAAATAAAATAAAAATATTCTGGCAAATCTAGAAAATCTGTAGAATGAAATTTAAATCTTATTTCAAAGTCTTTTGAATTTCTTTTAAAATTTTTGTTTTAGAAAATCTAGAAGAAATAATGATTTGTCTTTGTTAGAAATATCGCTTGGTCCAATTTGTTATATATTCTAACAAACTGCAGATTGGATTTTAACCTTTTTAAAATATGTCACCAGAATTCTAAAAGTAATCTTAATCAGGAAAAATTACTAATGATGTTCCATAAATTCTTTTTTTTTATTTTTTCAAAAAGATTTGAATTAGCTAGTTTTTCTCTTCTTTTTTTCGGTTGAATTTTGAATTTTAAAGAGTCGAAATTGAAGATAAACTATGTTTCAAAATTGAATTGTCATTTTTTTCGTGTTTTTTCCTCTTTTAAACCGTTCAATTAAGTGTAAATGTCATTAATTATTAATAATAACATAGAGTTACAGGTAAATTGAGCAAATTGGCTATTTCTGGCAATTTATTTAAGTGTGTATCAAACTGGTAGCCCTTCGCATTAATCAGTACCCAAGAAGTAGCTCTTGGTTTCAAAAAGGTTGGTGACCCCTGCTCTAGCGGGTGACTTTTCAAATGATGCTACAAGTTAGCAGTAACGCTACTTTTTGTAGCAACGCTTTTGCCGCATACTTGACATGTTAGGGCTGTCTGTTCGACATCTTCCCGCTTGAAGCCAAACCACCGCCAGACGATGGACCCCCTGCTGTTTTTCTTGGGAATTAATTAATTAACTTCCTTCATTTGTTACCAGATTCGTACCTTCTTTCTCTCGTATTACCACTCGCACCGCACCGCTAGCTACCTGTCTGCTCCGTGAGAGCGTATGACGTTGCACGCGCGACAGTATGTGACGTATGTAAGAAGGTGCGCTTGTTTTACGTCTCTGTGAGAAGGAGAGATCATTTTCTATATATATATCGAGTATATTCGATATATCGCCCAGCCCTAACTTGGAGGATGCTCATTCAGTTGTTTAAATTTGTAGAAGAAAAAGCAGATAACAAACATGACAACAAAACTATAGTCATTTCAAATGTGTTGTTTTCACTAAAAGAAAGTCCGTAACTGTTCAAATTTTAGATCAAGCAGAGTAATAAAATATGGAATCACTCTGTCATTTCCAACATCTGCATCAGATTCAATCTGATCATTAGTCTGTAGTTAAAAAGGAGTGTTCACACATTTAAGAGCTGTTGCAGCAGGTGTATTGACATCAATCATGACTCCAACATGATAGATATCAATTGAAACAAAGGAGTGTGTTATCGAACTTCCTCAGGAAGGTGAATTATCACGCAGTGTCGCAAAAGATGTCAGCTGTGTCTAAAATCTAGACTAAGTAGAAAACACATGGGAAAGTTTTAAAAAGAAAACATCAGAACACTTCAAGCAATATGTCTTGAAAAGAGAAAATGCACAGCATAACAAATGAAGAACCAATGGGCGGAAACCGGAGTCCAACTGTAAGAAAACGTCGAAAAGAAATCAAAAAACAGAAATATTAAGGTTCCAATGGGCTGAGGAAAATCCATGGTGGACCAAAGTTGACTGGATCAAAGTCATATTCAGTGATGATGCTCGAGCTTTTGTTTGGTTTTGGTTCCAGTGAGATTTATGAAGACGACTGCCTGAAGAAAACATGCACATTTCCACACTCATTAAAGATATGAAGCTGAATGTTAGCTAATGACGGCAGTAGAGATGTCCGATAATATCGGGCTGCCGATATTATCGGCCGAAAAATGCTTTAAAATGTAATATCGGAAATTATTGGTATCGGTTTCAAAAAGTAAAATGTATGACTTTTTAAAACGCGGCTGTGTACACGGACGTAGGGAGAAGTACAGAGCGCCAATAAACCTTAAAGGCACTGCCTTTGCGTGCCGGTCCAATCACATAATACCTACGGCTTTTCACACACACAAGTGAATGCAACGCATACTTGGTCAACAGCCATACAGGTCACACTGAGGGTAGCCGTATAAACAACTTTAACACTGTTACAAATATGCGCCACACTGTGAACCCACACCAAACAAGAATGACAAACACATTTCGGGAGAACGTCCGCACCGTAACACAACATAAACACAACAGAACAAATACCCAGAATCCCTTGCAGCACTAACTCTTCCGGGGCGCTACAATATACACCCCCTGTTTCCCATCATGCCTTGTAATGGATTTAAATGGGTGTCATTTAGATATTTTTTTATGGTGATTGGATGATTTTCCTTATATCCACAAAGTTGAATGAGCAAGTCGTGTTATGTGTGACCATGTTGGTTTAATTTTAGTGCTAGCTACATTTGACAAGTGAAGGTTGTTTGGATTGGGTCATATAAGTGGATGATGTGCTGTATTGTGTGTAAGTTCAAATAATGGTTGAGGTACTTTCGTTGGCCACCAGATGGCGACAAACTGTTGTCTATTGGTATGATATAACTACACTGCTCCGAGCCAAATTGCTTATTGAGCTTCTGTGTTGAGGTTGGGACACCCCTGGACTATAACTTTGTTCCATGTCTGGTTTTTCTTTTCTTTTTTCTACAAAATCAAACAACTGAATGAACATCCACCAAGACTGCTGATTCCATTTTTTTTCGCCAGGGGGTTGTCCTCGTAGTTTGCAGTGGTTTCTAATATTTTCCCCTTCGCCTGTTGCTAAATAAGGTGACCAGAACATTCCAACTTTCTTCCACTGTGGGCCGCAAAACAGAGAATCGCGAGAATCCACTTTGATTCCATTTTGTTCAGTTATTATTACGGAATGCCACGGGCCAAAAAAACCGAGCGGTACTGAAATCTAAGTAAGATGAAATATCTCAAATAAGGGTGATATTTGCTTATTTTCTGTCTGATAAGATCATTCTTCTCACTAAGCAGATTTTACGTTGGAGTGTTTTACTTGTTTTAAGGGTTTTGGTCCTAAATGATCTCAATAAGATTTGATGAGCTATATTGAGTAAAACATGCTTGAAACTAGAATATCAACTGTTGCAAAGCTGTGTCAGCAACACTCACAAGTATAAAACTACTTTTTTAAAGTAATCATTTCTTATTTCAAGCATGAAAATAAGAAAATAATCTCATAATTAAAACAGATGACAGCCAAATGGACTTTGCTGTTTTATTTTCAATGAAACAATAGAAAACACATAATCATATAGTAGTACAGTTGGCACAGTACAGCAAACTGACAGTTAATATTTAAACATTTAACATTTCAAACCATTTTGAACAGAAATAGTTCATGCACATTCAGATAAATTCCTCAAAATTACAATGAAAAAGATTTTGGCCGGGGGCCGGGCTGTATATATGCGCACTAATTGACTGAAAGAGCACGCACTTGGCGCGATAATGTCATGTTATCCATGGAAAAATGCATTTTTAGACCATATGATTTGCCTGAGCGGCTAGGAGACCCCGAGAGTAACAAGCGGTTGCCTTGTTGCCTTTCCATTAAAGGCCTACTGAAAGCCACTACTACCGACCACGCAGTCTGATAGTTTATATATCAATGATGAAATCTTAACATTGCAACACATGCCAATACGGCCGGGTTAACTTATAAAGTGCAATTTTAAATTTCCCGCTAAACTTCCGGTTGAAAACTCCTTTGGATATGACGTATGCGCGTGACGTAGCCAGTAGAACAGAGTTATGGCTCCCCCATTGAGGCCAATACAAAAAGCTCTGTTTTCATTTCATAATTCCACAGTATTCTGGACATCTGTGTTGGTGAATCTTTTTGCAATTTGTTTAATGAACAATGGAGACTGCAAAAAGAAAGTTGTAGGTGGCATCGGTGTATTAGCGGCTGGCTGTAGCAACACAAAAAGGAGGACTTACTTGGATAGCAGACGCGCTAGCCGATGCTAGCCGCCAACCGCATCTGTGATCGGGTGAAGTCCTTCGTCGCGCCGTCGATCGCTGGAACGCAGGTGAGCACGGGTGTTGATGAGCAGATGAGGGCTGGCTGGCGTAGGTGGAGCGCTAATGTTTTTATCATAGCTCTGTGAGGTCCGGTTGCTAAGTTGCTATGTTAGCTTCAGCGTCGTTAACAACAGCATTGTTAAGCTTTGCCAGGCTGAGAATTATTAACCGTGTAGTTACATGTACATGGTTTAATAGTATTGTTGATCTTCCGTCTATCCTTCCAGTCAGGGATTTATTTATTTTGTTTCTATCTGCATTTAAGCCCGATGCTATCACGTTAGCTCAGTAGCTAAAGAGCTTCGCCGATGTATTGTCGTGGAGATAAAAGTCACTGTGAATGTCCATTTCGCGTTCTCGACTCTCATTTTCAAGAGGATATAGTATCCGAGGTGGTTTAAAATACAAATCCGTGATCCACAATAGAAAAAGGAGAGAGTGTGGAATCCAATGAGCCAGCTTGTACCTAAGTTACGGTCAGAGCGAAAAAAGATATGTCTTTCACTGCATTCTAGTCCGTCACTCTAACGTTCCTCATCCACAAATCTTTCATCCTCGCTCAAATTAATGGGGTAATCGTCGCTTTCTCGGTCCGAATCGCTCTAGCTGCGTTGAAAACAATAGGAAAATATGAGGAAGTGAACAACTGACAACGTCACGCTACCTCCGGTAGGGGCAAGGCTTTTTTTTATCAGAGACCAAAAGTTGCGAACTTTATCATCGCGAAATGATCAAGTATGACACATAGAATGGATCTGCTATCCCCGTTTAAACAAAAAAAATTCATTTCAGTAGGCCTTTAAGAACAATAAATTAGTTTTTAGTGTAAGTTTGCTGGTTTCAAGAAATGTAATATCATTATGTCAAGATAATGGCACTAGCATTTACTTCATTTAAGAATATTTTTCAAACATATTGAGCAAAAAGGTCTTTTTTTTTTCTACCAAGAAAAGATTGTTATTAGTGAGAATATTACCTTCACCAGTATTTTCCGCACCATAAGCCGCCCCGTGTTATTAGCCGCACCTTCAATGAATGGCATATTTCAAAACTTTGTTTACCTATAAGCCGCCCCGTGCTATTAGCCGCACCTCCTACGCTGCGCTAAAGGGGAATGTCAACAAAACAGTCAGATAGGTCAGTCAAACTTTAATAATATATTACAAACCAGCGTTCTAACAACTCTGTTCACTCCAAAATGTAATGTGCAAATGTGCAATCACAAAAATAGTAACAACTCAAAATAGTGCAGAGCAATAGCAACATCAATAACTCAACGTTGCTCGAACGTTAGTGTCACACAACACACAAAATAAACATTTAAAGCTCACTTTCTGAAGTTATTACTCATCCACAAATCCCTAGAATTATTCTTCTTCGGTGTGCTTCAAGGCCTACTGAAATGAATTTTTTAAATTTAAAAGGGGATAGCAGATCTATTCTATGTGTCATACTTGATCATTTTGCGATATTGCCATATTTTTGCTGAAAGGATTTAGTATAGAACAACGACGATAAAGATTGCAACTTTTGGTATCTGATAAAAAAAAGGCTTGCACCTACCGGAAGTAGCGTGACGTAGTCAATTGAACATATACGCAAAGTTCCCTATTGTTTACAATGATGGCCGCATGAAGTGAGAGAGATTCGGACCGAGAAAGCGACAATTTCCCCATTAATTTGAGCGAGGATGAAAGATTTGTGGATGAGTAAAGTGCAAGTGAAGGACTAGTGGGGAGTTGAAGCTATTCAGATAGGGAAGATGCTGTGAGAGCCGGGGGTGACCTGATATTCAGCTGGGAATGACTACAACAGTAAATAAACACAAGACATATATATACTCTATTAGCCACAACACAACCAGGCTTATATTTAATATGCCACAAATTAATCCTGCATAAAAACACCTGCGTGTTTGTTATGCTAGCTCCTAGCTCCTCTGCTAGCTCCTAGCTCCATAGAACACGCCAATACAATTCAAACACCTGATCAACACACACAATCACTCAGCCCAAAAGACCGTTCACCTAACCCAAGGTTCATAAAGCTTATATATTTTTAAAAAGTTACGTACGTGACGCGCACGTACGGTACGGTACGTGTTACGCTAGCTCCTAGCTCCTCTGCTAGCTCCTAGCTCCATAGAACACGCAAATACAATTCAAACACCTGATCAACACACACAATCACTCAGCCCAAAAGACCGTTCACCTAACCCAAGGTTCATAAAGCTTATATATTTTTAAAAAGTTACGTACATACACAAAAAAAAGTTGCGCACATACGGTCAAGCGATCAAATGTTTAGAAGCCAAAGCTGCATACTCACAGTAGCACGTCTGCGTCTGTCATCCAAATCAAAGTAATCCTGGTAAGAGTCTGTGTTTTCCCAGTTCTCAACAGGCATCTATGTATCGAAGTCAAAAGTCCTCCTGGTTAGAGTCTCTGTTATCCGAGTTCTTCCATCTTGAGTGCATCTTTCGGGAATGTAAACAAAGAAGCGCCGGCTGTGTACTGTTGTGGCTGACTACGTTCGAAAAATACGTCCATTTCGCACCGACAACTTTCTTCTTTGCTTGCTCAGCTTCCTTCTCCATAATGCAATGAACATGATTGAAACAGATTCACGAACACAGATGTCCAGAATACTGTGGAATTATGAAATGAAAACAGAGCTTTTTCGTATTGGCTTCAATGTGGAAGGCATACCCGTGTTCCCCGGTCTACGTCACGCGCATACGTCATCCTCAGAGGCGTTTCGAACCGGAAGTTTAGCGGCAAATTTAAAATGTCACTTTATAAGTTAACCCGGCCGTATTGGCATGTGTTATAATGTTAAGATTTCATCATTGATGTATAAACTATCAGACTGCGTGGTCGGTAGTAGTGGCTTTCAGTAGGCCTTTCACTTGTTTTTTGACACCATCTGTGATGTGGACGCGCATGCAGTCATAGCTCAACAGGGACGGAGCTGCGTGAAAACAGTCACCCGGTCTCTTCGCTCATCTTTTCTTCATCCATCCATCCCTTCGAGTTAGCTTTTATGATGACGCCGGCTGGAAAGTTCTCTTTTGGCAAGGTCTTCCTTTTGAATATCACCGTGGGTGGAAGTTTCTGGCCGTTAGCATGGCAAGCTAACGGATATTCACCGTACGTGTTCCCGTTGTATCCACAGTGCGGTTCACAGGAATATCAAAAGTCAGTGGAACCTTGTATGCGTGTCTCTTAGCAGGAGACATTTTGTGGTCTTTACAGAAACACACAAATGAAATGAAACGTAATATCCGCGCGCTTCTTCTTCTACGGGGGCGGGTGCTCACCTTGGCGGTTGCTTACAGTAGAAGAAGAAGCGCTTCCTCTTCTATGGGGGCGGTTGCTTACCGTAGAAGAAGAAGCGCTTCCTCTTCTACGGGGAAAAAAGATGGCGGCTGTTTACCGTAGTTGCGAGACCTAAACTTTATGAAAATAAATATTAATATTAATCCATATATAAGGCGCACCGGGTTATAAGCCGCACTGTCAGCTTTTGAGAAAAATTTTGTTTTTTAGGTGCGGCTTATGGTGCGGAAAATATGGTATTTTAAGGTATTTTTGGGTTCATTGAGGTTAGCTAATTTGACTTGTTTTGGAAAGTCTTGACAAGCCAAATGTTGTTGTTCTATTGGCAGATAATTTTGCTTAGTTCAAATAAAATACCCCTCATTTTTGTATTTTTTTTCTTCTTGTTTTTGAACACTGACTCTTTGCAGTGTATGCATATCCAATACTCCATGCTGTTATGACTTGTGTGCGTTAACTGGCCCTCCCTGCCTGCGTCTCTCCTATCAGACAACCACCCTGGCTCTGCACCCATACTCCAGCTCGCTGCCTCCTCCTTCCAAAACCCCGGCGTCCCCCCTCACGAAACCAAAAGTAAGTCGTTCTGTGCTCGCCATGCCGCCGCGTGCACCGCTTTTTGCTTTTCATCATCAATTTTCTTTTAACATGCAGTCCTGCTTGTGCAGTACATATGTCGTCCTCCAGGGGGCAGCATGAACCCACAATGCCTCTCCCAACAACCTGCATGCCAGAGTTTTATCTTATCTCTTCCATCCAGCACAGCGCCCACCTAACGAGAACATTAAAAAAAAGGAAGAAAAAAAAAGCTCATTGCCTCTGAAACTTGTTTCGTCCTCTGGTTTATCTCAGGAGTTTAGATTGTGGTTGACATGAAGTGTACTCAGGGGAGTGTGTTGGTACAAATGTCTCCTGTTTACATTGTTTGTGCATCTGTGTATTCCGTCGTGTAATGGCGAGGCTTTCCTGCCTTCATGCAGCGCGGAGTTCACGTAAGGTTTCGGTGAAGCGAAATGAGTTTGTGTCAGCGTGATTTAACGCAGACATTCCTTCAGTCAACCGAGCCGTCACCCTGTAAAGGCTTTGTTTACCTTTTGGCTCGCAGGCTACCCATCCCTCCGCATCGAGAAGAACGACCTGAGGAGCGTCACTCTCACGGAGGCCAAAGCCAAAGTGAAAGACATCGCCATTTCCAGGGAGAGAGTCACTCTGCGAGATGTCTTGCACGAAGGTATTTTCTTTCTCTTTTTTCTTTTTTTTTTCTCCCCCGCCCGCCCGCCCGCCCGCTCCCTTTCCCCCTCGTAAAAAACACATTTGCTGTCTCGGATGTTGAAAGGGCTGAAAAGCGGGACGCATCTCCTCGCCGAGTTTTGTTTATGTTGGCACCAGCGAACCACAACGCTCAGTCCGTTTAACAAATACACGTTTAGTTTAAAAGTGAAATGCAAAGCTGCAGATGGGTCTAAATGTGTGTGTTTACAGAAGACTGTAAACACACACACAGTCAGTCAATGTCACTCAGGCTTATGCATTGGCTGGATGGCTGCTTTGGACCTGGCACAGCTCGGTCCTGGTGCACACGGACCCACAAGACTGTACTCTTTGGGGATTTAGTGTTAAGGATGTGACACTTTCAGGGGAAGCGTATGTTTGAAGGGCAGCCAAACCGTCTCGAAGGCCATTTTCAGCCCACATATTCTCTTTATTGCCCATAGACATATGAGTAAAATACATTTGAAATCATTATCGATCAGATTGTACTAGGGGTGTAACGGTACACACAAATTTCGGTTCGGTACGTACCTCGGTTTAGAGGTCACGGTTCGGTTCATTTTCGGTACAGTAAGGAAACAACAAAATATAAATTTTTGGGTTATTTATTTACCGAATTTGCAAAATCTTCCACCAAAAATATTTTTCTTAGTGGAATATTTGATGTGAAGTAATGGGAACCTTGGATAGGTCAACAATTCATAATAACATTGATTTTGATTCAATATTATGTTTTGAGCAATGACAGTTTGAAAGAAAAAAAAACAGCTTTGTTTTATTAGTCAACATTGCAACTTTTTCTAAATTACACTACCGTTGAAAAGTTTGGGGTCACATTGAAATGTCCTTATTTTTGAGGGAAAAGCACTGTACTTTTCAATGAAGATAACTTTAAACTAGTCTTAACTTTAAAGAAATACACTCTATACATTGCTAATGTGGTAAATGACTATTCTAGCTGCAAATGTCTGGTTTTTGGTGCAATATCTACATAGGTGTATAGAGGCCCATTTCCAGCAACTATCACTCCAGTGTTCTAATGGTACAATGTGTTTGCTCATTGGCTCAGAAGGCTAATTGATGATTAGAAAACCCTTGTGCAATCATGTTCACACATCTGAAAACAGTTTAGCTCGTTACAGAAGCTACGAAGCTGACCTTCCTTTGAGCAGATTGAGTTTCTGGAGCATCACATTTGTGGGGTCAATCAAACGCTCAAAATGGCCAGAAAAAGAGAACTTTCATCTGAAACTCGACAGTCTATTCTTGTTCTTAGAAATGAAGGCTATTCCACAAAATTGTTTGGGTGACCCCAAACTTTTGAACGGTAGTGTACATTTAACCTTTAAGCTTTTTTATTTCACTTTTTTTATGTTTTTGTTTATTTTAATAGTATTTTTAGAATGGGCCTTTAAAACATTAGCTGTGGGCCGCAAATGGCCTCCGGGGCACACTTTTGACACCCCTGCTATAGATAATAACAAATTAAATCTATGGATAAAAAGCAGAGCCTGGCGACGCATGCGCGTTTATCATAACTCTCTCTCTCTCTCTGTCTCTGCCCCTCCCTCACCAATGCTGCTGCGCGCACAATTTGTTTTGTTTTTAACCCCTTCTTAACCCTGAACGTACATTGAAAATACACGCAACCCTAACTCAAAATGCCGGACATTTGAGGCATTTAAGAAACTCCGCCCTGAAAGCTCCGCAAAAGAGGACATGTCCGGTAAAAAGAGGACGTATGGCCAGTCTATCGTAGCCCGTTAGCTGCTAGCACGCCGTGTGTTGTGCCTCGGTGTGCATTGTTTACACAACGTGCGTTACGCTACTTAATATGTCCGTGTGGAAACTCGTTCGGTACACCTCCGAACCGAAACGGAGAAAGCGACGATTACCCCATTAATTTGAGCAAGGATGAAAGATTTGTGGATGAGGAAAGTGAGAGTAAGGGACTACAGTGCAGTGCAGGACGTATATCTTTTTTCGCTCTGACCGTAACTTAGGTACAAGGGTTCATTGGATTCCACACTTTCTCCTTTTTCTATTGTGGATCACGGATTTGTATTTTAAACCACCTCGGATACTATATCCTCTTAAAAATGAGAGTCGAGAACGCGAAATGGACATTCACAGTGATTTTTATCTCCACGACAATACATCGGCGAAGCTCTTTAGCTACTGAGCTAACGTGATAGCATCGGGCTCAAATGCAGATAGAAACAAAATAAATAAACCCCTGACTGGAAGGATATACAGAAGATCAACAATACTATTAAACCAGGGACATGTAAATACACGGTTAATGATTTCCAGCTTGGCGAAGCTTAACAATGCTGTTGCTAACGACGCCATTGAAGCTAACTTAGCTCCTGGACGGCGGCGGCGGGCGTTGTAGCTTTCGACGACACCCCGGCCGCCATCAGAGTCGGCAAGAAACATATTTCCCCAAAGTTACGTACGTGACATGCACATAGCGACACGCACGTACGGGCAAGCGATCTAATGTTTGGAAGCCAAAGCTGTACTCACGGTAGCGCGTCTGCTATCCAACTCAACGTCCTCCTGGTTGTGTTGCTGCAGTTCGCCGCTAATACACCGATCGCACCTACAGCTTTCTTCTTTGCAGTCTCCATTGTTCATTAAACAAATTGCAAAAGATTCACCAACACAGATGTCCAGAATACTGTGGAATTTTGGGATGAAAACAGAGCTTTTTTGTATTGGATTCAATGGGTCCGAATACTTCCGTACCAACCATTGACGTCACGCGCATACGTCATCATACATAGACGTTTTCAACCGGAAGTGTGGCGGGAAATTTAAAATTGCACTTTATACACTACTGTTCAAAAGTTTGGGGTCACATTGAAATGTCCTTATTATTGAAGAAAAAGCACTGTACTTTTCAATGAAGATAACTTTAAACTAGTCTTAACTTTAAAGAAATACACTCTATACATGGCTAATGTGGTAAATGACTATTCTAGCTGCAAATGTCTGGTTTTTGGTGCAATGTCTACATAGGTGTATAGAGGCCCATTTCCAGCAACTATCACTCCAGTGTTCTAATGGTACAATGTGTTTGCTCATTGGCTCAGAAGGCTAATTGATGATTAGAAAACCCTCGTGCAATCATGTTCACACATCTGAAAACAGTTTAGCTCGTTACAGAAGCTACAAAACTGACCTTCCTTTGAGCAGATTGAGTTTCTGGAGCATCACATTTGTGGGCTCAATTAAACGCTCAAAATGGCCAGAAAAAGAGAACTTTCATCTGAAACTCGACAGTCTATTCTTGTTCTTAGAAATGAAGGCTATTTCACAAAATTGTTTGGGTGACCCCAAACTTTTAAACGGTAGTGTAAGTTAACCCGGCCGTATTGGCATGTGTTGCAATGTTAAGATTTCATCATTGATATATAAACTATCAGACTGCGTGGTTGGTAGTAGTGGCTTTCAGTAGGCCTTTAAATGTATGCATTTTGTTAGAAGAGGGGAGTCCAAACTACGGGCCAAGTGCGCAGTCTTCGATTTGGCCCTCGAGACCGACTTTCCGGGTGCACTGTACATTGGTTTTTAAAGCACAACATGTATCAAAGGATAGTTTGCTTTTATTTAGTGCATGACCTGCAAGAAAATGCGACTAAAAAGCGGATAGTTCATGAGGGTTTTACGATGGTGAAAATGTGAGCCTCCTGTGTATCCAGCAAAACAGCAGGAATATAAAGGAGAAGAGTGGAGGTGGTAGTCTTAGCAGGTAGTGTCGGAGCGTGCGGGTCCAAACACGCCTGAGCCACACGGTGGAGGTGCGAGAGAGACGTTAAACACTAACTCTGTTGTCGAGCTGCTCGGCTTCTCCTGTTGAGACACAAGGCCTCTCTGGCCTCCGGGCGCAGATGTTTTTCCAATTTGATGCGATGCTATATTGCATCTCACCTTGCTCAAGTCCCGGAGCGCTTCGCTTGACAGTTTAGACAACGGCCGTGATGAATGCGCTCGCTTGGCTTCTCCGCTCGTTCAAAGTGTTCTGAGCTCCCCGCTGAGTCTTTTCTTGTTCTGGCGGAGGCGCCAGCCAAAAAAACAACAAAAAAAACAACAAGACGGCATTGGGTGCCGCGGCATTCAAACCGCTTGGCTGGCCTTCCATCAGCTCGCCGCCACGGCGAACCGGGAGGTTGACATTTGAGCGTGACGCCTCCGGATGTTTGCCTGTCGAAAAGAAAATAACCAAGGCCGTGATTTGTTTTTGGGCAGGCACGTTTGGCCGCATCTTCCACGGCGTGCTGCTGGACGAGAAGGACCCCAGTAAGGAAAGGCCGGTGTTTGTGAAGACCGTGAAAGGTAACAGACCACAGTCATCCTGGTATCGTGGACAAACTCAAGTACAGTGGAACCTGTTTATGTCGACGCCGTGGGCAAAGGCGGTTGTCGACATAACCCAACTCAAAACCCAAACTGCAGTAGTACCGTAGACGTAAGGAAAATTGGTTTATTGACATGGTTTTCATTAGGGATGTCCGATAATATCGGACTGCCGATATTATCAACCGATAAATGCTTTAAAATATAATATCGGAAATAGGGATGTCCGATAATGGCTTTTTGCCGATATCCGATATGCCGATATTGTCCAACTCTTTAATTACCGATACCGATATCAACCGATACCGATATCAACCGATATATACAGTCGTGGAATTAACACATTATTATGCCTAATTTGGACAACCAGGTATGGTGAAGATAAGGTACTTTTTTCTAAAAATGAATCAAATAAAATAAGATAAATAAATTAAAAACATTTTCTTGAATAAAAAAGAAAGTAAAACAATATAAAAACAGTTACATAGAAACTAGTAATTAATGAAAATTTGTAAAATTAACTGTTAAAGGTTAGTATTATTAGTGGACCAGCAGCACGCACAACCATGTGTGCTTACGGACTGTATCCCTTGCAGACTGTATTGATATATATTGATATATAATGTAGGAAGCAGAATATTAATAACAGAAAGAAACAACCCTTTTGTGTGAATGAGTGTAAATGGGGGAGGGAGGTTTTTTGGGTTGCTGCACTAATTGTAAGTGTATCTTGTGTTTTTTATGTGGATTTAATTTAAAAAAACAAACAAACAAACAAACAAAAAAACCGATACTGATAATAAAAAAAACGATACCGATAATTTCCAATATTACATTTTAACGCATTTATCGGCCGATAATATCGGCAGACCGATATTATCGGACATCTCTAATCGGAAATGATCAGTATCGGTTTCAAAATTTAAAATGTATGACTTTTTAAAACGCCGCTGTGTACACGGACGTAGGGAGAAGTACAGAGCGCCAATAAACCTTCCTTTGCCCGCCGGCCCAGTCACATAATATCTACGGCTTTTCACACACACAAGTGCATGCAAGGCATACTTGGTCAACAGCCATACAGGTCAAACTGAGGGTGGCCGTATAAACAACTTTAACACTGTTACAAATACGCACCACACTGTGAACCCACACCAAACAAGAATGACAAACACATTTCGGGAGAACATCCGCACCGTAACACAACATAAACGCAACAGAACAAATACCCAGAACCCCTTGCAGCACTAACTCTTCCGGGACGCTACAATATACACCCCCCTACCCCACCACCTCAACCTCCTCATGCTCTCTCAGGGAGAGCATGTCCCAAATTCCAAGCTGCTGTTTTGAGGCATGTTAAAAAAAAATAATGCACTTTGTGACTTCAATAATAAATATGGCAGTGCCATGTTGGCATTTTTTTCCATAACTTGAGTTGATTTATTTTGGAAAACCTTGTTACGTTGTTTAATGCATCCAGCGGGGCATCACAACAAAATTAGGCATAATAATGTGTTATTTCCACGACTGTATATATCGGTATCGGTTGATATCAGAATCGGTAATTAAGAGTTGGACAATTTCGGATATCGGCAAAAAAGCCATTATCGTACATCTCTAGTTTTCATCCATTTGTGCACGTTTTTATTTCGATTTTTGTTTTCTACTCTTGTCTAACAGAGCTAATTTCATTGTATGTTTTGCCGACCATGACAATAATACTGTCATAACGCACATATCTCTCTTATGGTAGCTAAAAAAATACAATGATAAAAATTAAATGTATCCATTTTGTTAGAAGAGTGGTGTCCAAATTAAGGGCCCTTAGCGGAAGTCTTCAATTTGGTCCGCGAGACAGACCGCACCAGTTCAATAAGCAACGGTGTAGTCATATCATATACAAGTCTGATAGCTGCTTTTTTGTCGCCACCTGTTGGCCAAGGAACGTAACTCAACCATTAATTGAACTTACAAGAAACCTGCACAGCGTTGACTTATAGGACCCAATCCAAACAACCTTCCCTAGTCATGGTGGCGAGAAAAAAATCAAACCAGCACAAAGATTCAACGAACACGGTCACACATAACACAATCTGCTCATTGAACTTTGTGGATATTATATGAATGTCCAATCACCATAAAAAAAATTTTTTTTTTTAAGTACATTCAAATCCATTACAAGAGATGATGGGAAAAATGTTAAACACTTTCTCCAAACGTATCAATGTTTGACGCATTTTAGCTGTTTGATATTTTTGATTGGTTCAAAAACCTTGAGGTCGTCATAAGTAAAAAATGTAGGAGTTGAACTTACTCACATACTCTTAATAACCAATTATATCAATTATATATCCATGATATTATTGTAATAATATGTATTTATATGTAGAGGCTGTTTTAAGCCCAAATGCGGCCCCCCAGTCAAAAGGTTTAGACAGTCCTGTGTTAGAAGTGGTGTGGTAGAACCCAGGTTAAAGCCCCACTTAAGAACTTCCAGTTTTGGTTGATTTTGGCGGCGCCAGTGGCCCAAAGCGGTAGTTTGTTGCCAAAAGAAGCGAAGAAAGACCGGCCAGAAGATTGTTTTCGAAATAATTAGTTTAGAACTATCAAGCTAGTGGCTATTTATTGCTACCACGCACATTCCCGATAGCTAACATTAGCATTAGCATTTTGATTTGAGCATGGAAAGTCACTTACTAGTTGAGCAGGAACCAGAGCCAAGGCAGCATTGGTCTGAAATTCCTCGTCTTTGAGCTCACGCCAGCGGGTAAAGGCCAGGGCAATGTTGATCCTGACTGTCGTTTTACCCGGGAAGCTTCCCTTTTTCTTTGTTTTGTCTCCTCAGACAAAACTTTTCATTTATTTGCTTGTTTTGGAGCATCCACCATGATAGCAGTAATTGCATGTCGGCATTGACTTCCGTCTCCTTAACGAATGGGGATGTATGCCGTAAAGCAGGGGTCACCAACGCGGTGCCCGCGGGCACCAGGTAGCCCGTAAGGACCAGATGAGTAGCCCGCTGGCCTGTTCTAAAAATAGCTCAAATAGCAGCACTTATCAGTGAGCTGCCTCTATTTTTTTAATTTTATTTATTTACTAGCAAGCTGATCTCGCTTTGCTCGACATTTTTAATTCTAAGAGAGACAAAACTCAAATAGAATATGAAAATACAAGAAAATATTTTAAAGACTTGGTCTTCACTTGTTTAAATAAATCAATTAATTTTTTTACTTTGCTTCTTATAACTTTCAGAAAGACAATTTTAGAGAAAAAATACAACCTTAAAAATGATTTTTAAACACATATACCTTTTTACCTTTTAAATTCCTTCCTCTTCTTTCCTGACAATTTAAGTCAATGTTCAAGTAAATTTATTTTTTTTATTGTAAAGAATAATAAATCAATTTTAATTTAATTCTTCATTTTAGCTTCTGTTTTTTCGACGAAGAATATTTGTGAAATATTTCTTCAAACTTATTATAATTCAAATTCAAAAAAATTATTCTGGCAAATCTAGAAAATCTGTAGAATCAAATTTAAATCTTATTTCAAAGTCTTTTGAATTTCTTTTAAAATTTTTGTTCTGGAAAATCTAGAAGAAATAATGATTTGTCTTTGTTAGAAATATAGCTTGGTCCAATTTGTTATATATTCTAACAAAGTGCAGATTGGATTTTAACCTATTTAAAACATGTCATCAAAATTCTAAAATTAATCTTAATCAGGAAAAATTACTAATGATGTTACATAAATTATTTTTTTATTTTTTTCAAAAAGATTCGAATTAGCTAGTTTTTGTCTTCTTTTTTTCCGGTTGAATTTTGAATTTTAAAGAGTCGAAATTGAAGATAAACTATGTTTCAAAATGTAATTGTCATTTTTTTCGTGTTTTGTCCTCTTTTAAACCGTTCAATTAAGTGTAAATATCATTAATTATTAATAATAACATAGAGTTAAAGGTAAATTGAGCAAATTGGCTATTTCTGGCAATTTATTTAAGTGTGTATCAAACTGGTAGCCCTTCGCATTAATCAGTACCCAAAAAGTAGCTCTTGGTTTCAAAAAGGTTGGTGACCCCTGCCGTAAAGCAAGTCAGCACATTTGTAGTTTTTTGTGTGGCAGGGTTCCTGCCCCTCTCCTCAAAGTCGCGATACAGACCTCCTCAGGCCATGACAGAGGTGTCATTCAACTAGTTCTAGGTCTATGTATCATCCCTAAAAGTTATAAAAAATATTGTATGAAGGTTGAAAAGTTACCTAGTGCTACTTTAATACTGCTATGCTTTTATTTTGAAGCTTGGCTTGCACTGAACAGGAAGTCAGTGTGTGTGCAGGTTTTAATGCTGTGTAAACAGTAATCAGTTCACGTTGCTTCGTGATGACTACATTAACAAAGCTCCAACACATGTCGACATTTTCATGGAAATTACAACTCTAGGACCAAGTGGACTTAAATCCACCTGACAAAGACCAGGGGCCGTACTTATCAAGCTTCTCAGAATTACTCCTAAGAAGTCTGCTAAGAGTTGACTTAAGAGTAAATAAATTCTTCGCTGAAAGCTGCACTTAAAAGTTAGTTATCAAGCGTCTTACTCACACTTTCAGCGAAGTGTAGGACTGAATCTTAAGTGTCACACTCAGAGCTGAATTACGACATTACTATGTGCCGTAAATGGAATTTTAGGTGACGTCATTTCTGTGTCCATAGAAATGACCAATCACGGAAGGGAATCCGTTGTCTAAGAATAAATAAATATCTTGGAAATATTTAAGTGGACAATGGGAGTGTATATTTTGACAATAAACTACAAAATAAAACAAAACAAACTAGTCCCCGCCGGCACTCACGCTACCGCTCCCTCTCTTCTGTCGCCCACACACTCACTGACGTCACTCACCTCACGGTATGTGTGTATACGCTACTGTCATAACATTTTCTTTCCAATTCATTAATTAGGCAACTAATTTGAAACTGGTGTGGGTGGCTCTATATATACTAGCCCACTGCAGACACATGCAGAAATCAACATGGAATCAAAAAGTATTAAATCTGTGACAAAAATAATACCCGCTCTGTCTAAACGATACCGTTTGATCAGCTGCTCGTCATCAAACAAATCCAGAACATCGTTCCGCTCCCTGAATGTTCGCGCACGTCTCTCTCGCCTCAGTGCCATCCCCTGCTGGCAACTCCTAACCACTTAAGACACCTCTGAAGGTCTCTTAAATATCGTGGAGAGTAGGAGTGATTCTTAGACTTAAGAACGTTGATAAAAAGCTTTTATTCTTAAGTTTGCGAGTAGGACTAAATTTCGCAAATTCTCAGGACTTAAGTGTAAAATGGCACTCTAAGAAGCTTGATAAGTACGGCCCCAGATGTTGACATAATCGTGTTCCACTGTACAAGTCGTTGTAGCTGCTCTTGGCTGTCAAACACACTCCTTCATGTGCAGGAACCTGGTGAAAGGACTCAGGGAAATGGACGATTAAAAGTTTGTTTTTTTTTTATTACCAACTTTTTGTTCCATCTCTTTGATATAAGGTGCAACTGGTTATTTGTTGACATAAATCATTCAAATCACATGCTAATTGATACCCCAGGGATCGACACTAGGACCAAAATTGTTAAACCTATATATACCGTAAACAGTTGTAAAGTTACAAAGGACTTAAAGTTAGTATTATTGTGTTTTGTTTAGGAGAGAACACAAAGAAATAACAGAAGAAATGAAGAGATAGTTTAATAAAAACAGGCTCTCTTTGAATCTCAGTAAAACTACATCATGCCATTCTATAACAGTAGAAGAGAAAGTCAAATACAAATAGACAGAGTAGACACTGAAAGGGTTAAATAAGTACAATTTTGGGGTGGAAATCCCATTTAGAAATATACAAGGTAAGGTAGTGAGAAATATAAAAATCACTCCATATCCTCCACTGCTCGCTATATCTGAGTTGTTGTGTAGAAATATGGAGAAATAATAATAAAGGTTAAATAATGGAAACAGTGTTTCCCATAAACTGCCAAGATACCTGTGGCGGTGGGGGTGTGGCTATGGGCGTGGTCACCATGACACCATCGAGTAATTTGCATAATTTACTACAATATGATTTTCTCTAAAAAGGCTCAAAAAATGTATACTTACTAATTAATAATAACAGCTTTGTTTTAAACGTCCATCCATCCATCCATCCATTTTACAATATATTACAACACTTTATGTACATATTTATATACAGATTTGAACAATAACTTATTCACTGAAATATATTTATTAATTGTGGTTCTTACAAAAAATATATCTTATAAAATGTAAAAGCTAAAATTTCTCTTAAAGCTCTGCCCCTTTAAATAGTGCATACTAAATAATTTAACTTTATCCTACTACTACAGCCATATTATTTACCAGCAACATAAAGTGAAACAGAGGCAGAGGTGTCCTGCCACAGTCAGTAACAAATAAACAGAAAACAGTAGTGGTCAAATACAAATAAGGCAACAAGAGAAGTATCCTACACTTCTGTTTTGTAAAGTAAATCTGAACAGCCTATATGGGCATCTACATCAACTATATGATTTGCCTGAGAAGCTGGACAGGACAAAAAAAACAAAAAAAAAATTAAATTTTTTTATTTATTTTTTTTAAATTTGTGGCGGACGTAATTCTTTCGTGGCGGGCCGCCACAAATAAATGAATGTGTGGGAAACACTGGGAAAACATTCACTCTATTTGTTTTTAATCCAAAAAAAGTAATTTAAAAAATGTGTATGCACGTACAACACTTAAGACCTTTATCAGTACTATATGTTGAATTAAATGATTGAACGGATTAATAAACAAAGTTTAAGAAACTGTTCAAACTCAAAGTTTTAAAGCAGAAAGATGAAGAATCCTGATCAACATCTTGAACCTTATTTAGAAATGAGAACATCCTATTTATCACATTATGTGAACCAAAAATGATCTATTTATTTTTGCAAACTCTATTTGTTTATTTATATTTTAATAATTATCTACTTACTCATTTTTTTATTGACTTAATGACTTCAATGTATTGACTGTTGTGTTAGAAACAGGGTGAAGATTAAACAAGCTCGGCTTCTTCCTACTTCTTTTCGAACATGCTGTAATGAGAAACTGGACATATGTGCTGTATCGCATTGTAACTATGCATGCTCCAAATAACCTCAAGTCAAAAGTATTGTGAATTACATTTATATAGCGCTTTTTCTCTGGAGACTCAAAAGGATTTTACATAGTGAAAGCCATTATCCACATGAAGCTACTTTTAAAGCAGTGTGGGAGCGGGTGAGTCTAGTGCCTTGCCCAGGGACGCAATGGCAAGGATGGCAGAAGCGGGTGTCGAACCTGGAACTTTCAAGTTGCTGGCCCCTTAATTGCTGACTTATCAGCCCGTTTGTGTCTCGTAGATCACGCTTCCGAGGTCCAGGTGACCATGATGTTGACTGAAAGTTGCAAGCTTCGCGGTCTTCATCACAGGTGAGTGTCTGCAGAAAACTGTCACAAGCAATCGTCAAGAACATAATTACATTTTTCAAATAGTTTGGAAACACATCAAATGTAATGTAAATGCATATCCATTTTGGAAACAAGGGCTTTTATTTTCCTTGAAAAGTAAATAAATAAATGATAAATGGGTTATACTTGTATAGCGCTTTTCTACCTTCAAGGTACTCAAAGCGCTTTGACAGTATTCCCACATTCACCCATTCACACACACATTCACACACTGATGGCGGGAGCTGCCATGCAAGGCGCTAACCAGCACCCATCAGGAGCAAGGGTGAAGTGTCTTGCCCAAGGACACAACGGACGTGACTAGGATGGTAGAAGGTGGGGATTGAACCCCAGTAACCAGCAACACTCCGATTGCTGGCACGGCCACTCTACCAACTTCGCCAATAAAAAAAACAATTTCAGTAGGCCTTTAATTTAGTCATCCATTCGTTGGATCTATGCTATGCGCATGCGCAGAGGTTTTAATTTTTATTTTTTTTAATTAAACTTTTTTTATTTTTTTTATTTTTTTAATAAACCTTTATTTATAAACTGCAACATTTACAAACAGCTGAGAAACAATAATCAAAATAAGTATGGTGCCAGTATGCTGTTTTTTTTCCAATAAAATACTGGATAGGATAGAAATGTAGTTTGTCTCTTTTATCCGATTATTAATCGATTAATCAAAGTGATAATCGACAGATTAATCGATTATCAAATAAATCGTTAGTTGCAGCCCTAAATAAATGTGTTTGTACACGCTTTGCATCACAGCCAAATATGCTAATTTAGCAGTAATGCTATTTCATCACCAAATTGGGAAAAAAAACATTGCCATCCCTGGTAACATACCACAAAAAAGAAAATGACCCTACTATAAAAAAATGAAATAAAAACACTCACCCATTCGAGTCCGACACCTGGCCGACATCCACCCTGAATCGGAGTCCTGGAGGCAGGGAGTCGTAGTTCCACACCACTTTGTTCCTCAGGTTGCCGCAGTGCAGCGTCACGTTGCTAGGGGAAATACAAAGTTATTTATTTTACTCTGATGGGCGCTTTCAATCACTGTTGTCAAAATAAAACTAAGCCAACTTGTCTTCTCACCAGGAATACTGAAGGTACTTGACAGAGTTTGTGGTGTGTTAATAGGAACTAACCTGAGCTGTCCAATGGTACTTAAGATGTTCCCCCTTGACTGGATTTTCAGCAGTTCCTACTGTCAAAAATGGACGGTCAAAACTAGGGTTGCAGGAGAAATAATAATAGTAATAATAATTAGAAATAAGTAGAGATGTCCGATAATATCGGCCTGCCGATATCATCGGCCGATATATGCGTTAAAATGTAATATCGGAAATTATCGGTATCGTTTTTTTTATTATTGGTATCGTTTGTTTTTTTTTAATATTTTTTTTTTTTAATTAAATCAACATAAAAAACACAAGATACACTTACAATTAGTGCACCAACCCAAAAAACCTCCCTCCCCCATTTACACTCATTCACACAAAAGGGTTGTTTCTTTCTGTTATTAATATTCTGGTTCCTACATTATATATCAATACAGTCTGCAAGGGATACAGTCCGTAAGCACACATGATTGTGCGTGCTGCTGGTCCACTAATAGTACTAACCTTTAACAGTTAATTTGACTAATTTTCATTCATTACTAGTTTCTATGTAACTGTTTTTATATTGTTGTACTTTCTTTTTTATTCAAGAAAATGTTTTTAATTTATTTATCTTATTTTACTAATTTTTTTAAAAAGTACCTTATCTTCACCATACCTGGTTGTCCAAATTAGGCATAATAATGTGTTAATTCCACGACTGCATATATCGGTTGATATCGGTATCGGTAATTAAAGAGTTGGACAATATCGGAATATCGGATATCGGCAAAAAGCCATTATCGGACATCCCTAGAAATAAGCAATAAACGTCTAAATGTCAGTGAATTAAAATCTAAATACGATACTGTAACATTTCAAGCTGCAAACTAGGAGTGCACGAGAAAAATAATAATAGTAATAATAATTACAAATAAATGTCTAAATGTCAGAGAATTCAAATCCAAATAAGAGTGTAAAATTTCAAGCTGAAAACAAGGGGTGCACGAGAAATATCAAGCAGATCATTATCATGAAAAAATTACCTCATACCAATGAATTCGATAACATTAAAAAAAAAAAAATTACCTGTGTAGGTGGGCAAATCAAGCGCTCCTTTTCCCGTGCCGGTGCAGACATAAACTTCCCATTGTAAACAAACATGGCGTCACATGTCTGGGACTTCTTCACTCTTTTAGAAGAGGACATGTTGCATTCTACTTGCAGTTAACATGAGGGGGGAAAAACATTAAGCTTCAAGGCATCAAACATTATCAGCCACCTGAAACACACAGGTGTGCCGTGAGATACAGCCTGGTGTGCCTTGGGAGATTATCTAATTTCACCTAATTGGGTTAAAAATATTTTTTTGCAACCCAGTAATTATAGTCTGCAAATTATCTGTTGTTGTCGAGTGTCGGTGCTGTCGAGTGTCGGTGCTGTCTAGAGCTCGGCAGAGTAACCGTGTAATACTCTTCCATATCAGTAGGTGGCAGCAGGTCGCTAATTGCTTTGTAGATGTCGGAAATTGCGGGAGGCAGGTAAAAAGGTGTCTAATGCTTAAACCAAAAATACACAAAAGGTGAGTGCCCCTAAGAAAAGGCATTGAAGCTATGCAGAACGAAACTAAAACTGAACTGGCTACAAAGTAAACAAAAAAAGAATGCTGGACAACAGCAAAGACTTACTGTGGAGCAAAGATGGCGTCCACAATGTACATCCGAACATGACATGATAATCAACAATGTCCCCACAAAGAAGGATAAAAACAACTGAAATATTCTTGATTCCTAAAACAAAGTAGATGCGGGGAGTATCGCTCAAAGGAAGACATGAAACTGCTACAGGAAAATACCAAAAAAAGAGAAAAGGCCACCAAAATAGGAGTGTAAGACAAGAACTAAAACACTACACACAGGAAAACAGCAAAAACTCCAAATAAATCAGGGGGTGATGTGACAGGTCATGACATTACACCTACTTTGAGACAAGAGCTATAGTGATGCATGCTTGGTTATGGTTTGAATTAATATCCAACAATTGCGACAACTGCTTTTTACTGTCAAATGAGTTTCATTTTTTAATGATTTCTGCTTGTGGTGTGCCTCTGGATTTTTTCAACGCAAAAAAATGTGCCTTTGCTCAAAAAAGGTTGGGAAACACTGCCCTAGAGAAGCTGCCAAAAAATGAAAAACAAAAAAACCCATGACATTAGATTTGTGTTTTGTTGCATGGAATACTCTGACATTGTATTGCTCCAGAGCACACAAGAGCAGTGTGCTTTTTGGTGAGGCAAGTTGGGCAAAACAAGGTGAAAGAGAGCAAAGGGCCCAGAGAAGATGAGAGAGAAGTTCAGCGATCATTTAAAAGGGAAAAAGATAGTGGTGAAATGTATGTCACACAGAGCTGACACTTCACTATATCATTACATCATGATACAACATCATCATGCATATTGAAGAGCAGCAACAAGTCTATTTAGGTGGCTAACATCTTATATCTTTATCTTGCAAAGCCAATGTTTTATTCAAATACTTGTGAGCACACGTTAGTTAAAGGCCTACTGAAAGCCACTACTAGCGACCACGCAGTCTGATAGTTTATATATCAATGATGAAATCTTAACATTGCAACACATGCCAATACGGCCGGGTTAACTTATAAAGTGACATTTTAAATTTCCCGGGGAACTTCCGGTTCAAAACGCCTTTGGAGGATGACGTATGCGCGTGACGTCGCGAGGTCCACGGAAGTGTTTGGACCCTTTTGGACACAATACACAGAGCTCTGTTTTCTTCGACAAAATTCCACAGTATTCTGGACATCTGTGTTGGTGAATCTTTTGCAATTTGTTTAATGAACAATGGAGGCTGCAAAGAACAACGTTGTAGGTGGGATCGGTGTATGCGGCTGGCTGTAGCAACACAACAAGGAGGACTTTGTTGGATAGCAGACGCGCTAGCGGCGAACTCACCTTGACTTCCTACGTCTCCGGGCCGCCGACCGCATCGTCGATCGCTGGAACGCAGGTGAGCACGGGTGTTGATGAGCAGATGAGGGCTGGCTGGCGTAGGTGGAGCGCTAATGTTTTTATCATAGCTCTGACGAGGTCCCGTTGTTAAGTTATCGTCGTTAGCAACAGCATTGCTAGGCTTCGACAGGCGTCGAATACACATTAACCGTGTATTTACATGTCCAGTGTTTGGTTCGGTTTCTCCTGATAGTAGTATTGTTGATCTTCTGTCTATCCTTCCAGTCAGGGATTTATTTATTTTGTTTCTATCTGCATTTGAGACAGATGCTATCACGTTAGCTCATGCTAAAGAGCTTCGTCGATGTATTGTCGTGGAGATAAAAGTCACTGTGAATGTCCATTTTGCCTTCTCGACTCTCATTTTCAAGAGGATATAGTATCCGAGGTGGTTTAAAATACAAATCCGTGATCCACAATAGAAAAAGGAGAGAGTGTGGATTCCAATGAGCCAGCTTGTACCTAAGTTACGGTCAGAACGAAAAAAGATATCTCTTGAACTGCATTCTAGTCCGTCACTCTAACGTTCCTCATCCACAAATCTTTCATCCTCGCTCAAATTAATGGGGTAATTGTCACTTTCTCGCTCCATTGTAAACAACGGGGAATTGTGAGCAGCACTACCGCTTGTGACGTCACGCTACTTCCGGTAGGGGAAAGGTTTTTTTTTATCAGCGAGCAAAAGTTGCGAACTTTATCGTCGATTTTCTCTACTAAATCCTTTCAGCAAAAATATGGCAATATCGCGAAATGATCAAGTATGACACATAGAATGGATCTGCTATTCCCGTTTAAATAAAAAAAATTCATTTCAGTAGGCCTTTAACTAGTTGTATGTCAAACACCACTCCTCCAATGAATACTTTTTAAATGTGCATGTGTCCGATTGTTCAATACTTTGTCACTCTTTGTCTTTTTCTTTAGTTTGGTTCTTTATTTATTATCTATTACCTGCTCCATGTTCATCTGGCTACACAATTGTCTTTTTTTTTTTACTTTTTCCACTTATTTTTTAATGTACTGTAAGTAGGGTTGTAAATAGGGTTGGGTATCGTTTGAATTCGAACGATTCCGATTCCGATTCCTGGCGATTCTCGGTTCCGATTCTTTTAAGAGGCAGGGTCAAAAAAAAGTTTAGGATATTTTAAATGAGCTAGCTAACCTACAGTCTTTCTGAATGAAATAGTCTGACATTCTCCATCAATTTTAATTCTATTAACTTTTTATGAACTTTACTATAAATTCCTCACAGGACTGTTTTCAACTAGAATATAAATATCAAATCTATGAACTTGAATATAAATATTATAAATTATGAATACATTTTCCCAGGGGTACACTTTCCTCAAAAGAGCTTTATTTTTGAAAACCTCATGAAAACACATTTACACATAAGTGTATGATGCTGCAGGAAACCTCATGAAAACACATTTACACATAAGTGTATGATGCTGCAGGAAACCTCATGAAAACACATTTACACATAAGTGTATGATGCTGCAGGAAACCTCATGAAAACACCTTTACACATAAGTGTATGATGCCGCAGGAAACCTCATGAAAACACCTTTACACATAAGTGTATGATGCTGCAGGAAACCTCATGAAAACACCTTTACACACAAGTGTATGATGCTGCAGGAAACCTCATGAAAACACCTTTACACAAGTGTATGATGCTGCAGGAAACCTCATGAAAACACATTTACACAAGTGTATGATGCTGCAGGAAACCTCATGAAAACATCTTTACACATAAGTGTATGATGCTGCAGGAAACCTCATGAAAACACCTTTACATAAGTGTATGATGCTGCAAGAAACCTCATGAAAACACCTTTACACAAGTGTATGATGCTGCAGGAAACCTCATGAAAACACCTTTACACATAAGTGTATGATGCTGCAGGAAAGAGCACATGGTGGAGCCTGGCTAGCAGGTTGTAAATTGTCTATGAAAAAATATGCGGGCTAATTTGTTAGCTGCCTCAACGTTGGCGCAAAACACATTATTTATTGCATATATATTGTTTTACTTACCGGATCCGGACTGCATTTATTTGTACTCCATGAACTCGGAGGTGCTTCATCATGTTCGACGTGCACCCTCCTAAGCGCGAAACAGTCCTGTCACACGTGTTACATTTTGCCGATATTTCATTTTTTTTAGTAAAATAAAGGCACACTTTCGACCGCCGACGCCCGCTATCCATGCTTGACTGACTTGCTCAGCTACATAGGCTCGGCTATGCTAACATTTCCGGCGGTGGGCGCTTCTTCGTTGGTGTTCAGCGGCTTCTTCTTCCGGTCGGCGGACTTATTCTTTTTTTCCGGTCGGCGGACTGGGTATCGAAACTAGGAATCGAAATTTAAAGTTTTGAACGATTCCGGGAGAATCGGAAAGTTAGTCCCGGTTCCAATCGATACTCGATACTCGATACCCAACCCTAGTTGTAAAGGGGTGGAAATTTACCACCGGAAGTTAAGCTTGGGAAGTTTGGACATTTTGACCATTTTTGGATTATTCAAAGTTGGACACCGTCCATCTTATTCTGTAGAATAAGTTTGAGAAGCTTGTAAAACACTAATGCAATGCCACACACAGATATAAATAGTCAGCTAAACAATTGGAGTAGTCTTTAAATATATTTGACTGATGGACAAATGAATAGAAATAGGCTAGATGAATAAATGAACAGTCAATCAGCATGCTAAATCATACTATAAGCTACATTCTTGTATGACAACAGAATGGCTAGCAGAACAGAAGGCAGAGGAAACTACACCAGCAAATTTACAAAAAATGTTTGTCATCACTTCTGAGAATGAAGAGCATAGGAGAAAAGGTCATTTCCAACATCAGTATTCAAGGACAACTTTAAAACAAATGTGTATATCAGTGGTGGGGGTTAAACTATGGAATTCTCTTTACAATGAGATAAAAGATTGTAAAAATATATTCCAATTGAAAAAAATATATAAGGACAGAACAATAAGATTGATTGATTGATTGATTGAGACTTTTATTAGTAGGTTGCACAGTGAAGTACATATTCCGTACAATTGACCACTAAATGGTAACATCCGAATAAGTTTTTCAACTTGTTTAAGTCGGGGTCCACTTACATTGATTCATGATACAGATGTATACTATCATATATATTATCATCATAATACAGTCATCACACAAGATAATCACATTGAATGATTTACATTATTTACAATTAGGGGTGTGGAGGGGGTGGGGGGTAGGATATGGACAGCAAGTAGTGGACATATATAGAGAGAGAGAGAAAGAGAGCGAGAGAGATCAGAAGGCATAAGAAAAAGTATCTGCATTTGATTGTTTACATTTGATTATTAGCAATCCGGGGAGGGTGTTAGTTTAGGGTTGTAGCTGCCTGGAGGTGAACTTTTATTGCGGTTTTGAAGGAGGATAGAGATGCCCTTTCTTGTATACCTGTTGGGAGCGCATTCCACATTGATGTGGCATAGAAAGAGAATGAGTTAAGACCTTTGTTAGTTCGGAATCTGGGTTTAACGTGGTTAGTGGAGCTCCCCCTGGTGTTGTGGTTATGGCGGTCATTTACGTTAAGGAAGTAGTTTGACATGTACTTCGGTATCAGGGAGGTGCAGTGGATTTTATAGACTAGGCTCAGTGCAAGTTGTTTAACTCTGTCCTCCACCTTGAGCCATCCCACTTTGGAGAAGTGGGTAGGAGTGAGGTGGGATCTGGGGTGGAGGTCTAGAAGTAACCTGACTAGCTTGTTCTGAGATGTTTGGAGTTTAGATTTGAGGGTTTTGGAGGTGCTAGGGTACCAGGGGGTGCATGCGTAATCGAAAAAGGGTTGAACGAGAGTTCCCGCCAGAATCCTCAAGGTGCTTTTGTTGACCAGAGAGGAGATTCTGTAGAGAAATCTCGTTCGTTGGTTAACCTTTCTGATTACCGTGGTTGCCATTTTATCACAGGAAAGGTTAGCCTCTAGAATGGAACCTAGGTAGGTGACCTCATCTTTCCTGGTGATAACAATGTCACCCACTTTTATGGTGAAGTCATTGACTTTCTTAAGGTTGATATGGACAGCCATAAGTGTTTACATTTTGCTTTATATGTATTATTTTACTTATCTTTTGCCTGGTTTTATATTTGTTTTGTATCATCCCGTGAAGTGTATATTTCTTCTTTTGTTTTTTTTGTTCGGTTTGTACTTCATGAAGTTTTGCACATGTTGTTTTTTTTTGTTTGTTTTCGTTATATTTGGATGTAATTGTTGGTTTATATGATATCATTAAGTAGGGCTACGTATTATGTTGAAGGGGGCAGGAAAATATAAGATGTTTCTTCATCCTGCTCCTTCTCAGGCATTGGTGTGTAAATGTGTAATTTAATAATTGAGGTACAATAGTCTATCGATCAAAGATGCACATCAATGAAGGAGATAAATAAAAATGAAATGAAAATTTGCTATTTGAACTTTACAGATCACAAAAAAGGTCAATGCGGATCGCTAACGTTGTTAGCATAAATTAATGGGATTTAACAAAGAGAAAATTAGCATCACGGCTAACGGATAAATCTTTTTGGTTCGTTATGAGACTGTGGTGGTACATAAACCTAGCTAGCTGGAGATATTGGCCTCAAAATCATTGAACAAGTACAGGAACAGCTAGCTAGCTTGAGTGGAAGTCTGCTGGAGTAGTCTACAGTCATACAGTAACAAGCAATTACACCTCCTATTCAACTTAAATACCATAGATCAAATATATTTACACCAGTAATATCATTAAAACTTACCTGACTGGATGAAGTCCTTGGGCTCAAATACTAGTGTGGCCTCAATAGCCCTGCTGTAGTGTGTAGCACGCTGGGAATTATCTGGGCATGTGATGGAGGAATGCACAGTGCAGGGTTGAAATTCTACTGAATTTGCATTAAATCAGGTTGTTTTAGCTAATAATCATGCTGCAAGATCTAGCATGTTGCATTCAATGTTTATTCCCATTAATTCCAATATATTCCCGTTAATTCCCATGGAAAGTTTCCAACTTTGAATATTCCCGGAATTTTGCAACCCTAACTGTAAGTAATACATGAAACACAAACAATTAGAATATAATGTAAAGTCCATGCATTTCAGCAATGCAACTTCAAAAGTGCAAGTAATATGTGACACGACCTCATTACATGCAAAGTGAAACATTTCAAGCTTTTATTTGTTATCATTAGGATAATCATGATTTACCCAATTTTCTAATATATACTACCGTTCAAAAGTTTGGGGTCACATTGAAATGTCCTTATTTAAGAAGGAAAAGCATTGTACTTTTCAATGAAGATAACTTTAAACTAGTCTTAACTTTAAAGAAATACACTCTATACATTGCTAATGTGGTAAATGACTATTCTCGCTGCAAATGTCTGGTTTTTGGTGCAATATCTACATAGGTGTATAGAGGCCCATTTCCAGCAACTATCACTCCAGTGTTCTAATGGTACAATGTGTTTGCTCATTGGCTCAGAAGGCTAATTGATGATTAGAAAACCCTTGTGCAATCATGTTCACACATCTGAAAACAGTTTAGCTCGTTACAGAAGCTACAAAACTGACCTTCCTTTGAGCAGATTGAGTTTCTGGAGCATCACATTTGTGGGGTCAATTAAACGCTCAAAATGGCCTGAAAAAGAGAACTTTCATCTGAAACTCGACAGTCTATTCTTGTTCTTAGAAATGAAGGCTATTCCACAAATTTGTTTGGGTGACCCCAAACTTTTGAATGGTAGTGTACATGTACCGTTACACCCCTAATATTACGCGATTATTGAAATAGTCGATAGCTGCAGCCCTACACTGTTGTTTAAAAAAACAACTTTAAACCAGGGGTGCCCACACGTTTTCAGCAGGCGAGCTACTTTGCAAACGAACAAATCGAGGTGATCCGTAGCTTGCCAGCTTTCTGAGACTCTTATTTTGTTAGCGCAGGCAGGATGGAGCAGCAATTTTATTGTGAAGACCTAAACTGTGTGGTCGGTGTTTAGGCTTTTGATGGCAGGTACGGAGCCAGAGTCTATTTCTCGCCTTCCTGACAGTGTTTTTTCCTTCACACTGATCTGGCAGCAGCCAGCGTCCTCACAAGACCCTCGGGTGCCGTGAACACTGCAAAAACTGAAATCTAAGTAAGATTGAATATCTCAAATAAGGGCGATATTTGCTTATTTTCTGTCTGATAAGATAATTCTTCTCACTAAGCAGATTTTATGCTAGAGTGTTTTACTTGTTTTAAGTGGTCCTTAAAGGCCTACTGAAACCCACTACTACCGACCACGCAGTCTGATAGTTTATATATCAATGATGAAATCTTAACATTATAACACATGCCAATACGGCCGGGTTAACTTATAAAGTGACATTTTAAATTTGCCGCTAAACTTCCGGTTCGAAACGCCTCTGAGGATGACGTATGCGTGTGACGTAGCCCGGCGAACACGGGTATGCCTTCCACATTGAAGCAGATACGAAAAAGCTCTGTTTTCATTTCATAATTCCACAGTATTCTGGACATCTGTGTTCGTGAATCTGTTTCAATCATGTTCATTGCATTATGGAGAAGGAAACCGAGCAAGCAAAGAAGAAAGTTGTCGGTGCGAAATGGACGTATTTTTCGAACGTAGTCAGCCACAACAGTACACAGCCGGCGCTTCTTTGTTTACATTCCCGAAAGATGCAGTCAAGATGGAAGAACTCGGATAACAGAGACTCTAACCAGGAGGACTTTTGATTTGGATACACAGACGCCTGTAGAGAACTGGGACAACACAGACTCTTACCAGGATTACTTTGATTTGGATGACAAAGACGCAGACGTGCTACTGTGAGTATGCAGCTTTGGCTTTTTTTTGCGTATGTACGTAACTTTTTTAAAATATATAAGCTTTATGAACCTTGGGTTAGGTGAACGGTCTTTTGGGCTGAGTGATTGTGTGTGTTGATCATGTGTTTGAATTGTATTGGCGTGTTCTATGGAGCTAGGAGCTAGCAGATGAGCTAGGAGCTAGCATAACACGTACCGTACCGTACGTGCGCGTCACGTACGTAACTTTTTAAAAATATATAAGCTTTATGAACCTTGGGTTAGGTGAACGGTCTTTTGGGCTGAGTGATTGTGTGTGTTGATCAGGTGTTTGAATTGTATTGGCGTGTTCTATGGAGCTAGGAGCTAGCAGAGGAGCTAGGAGCTAGCATAACAAACACGCAGGTGTTATTATGCAGGATTAATTTGTGGCATATTAAATATAAGCCAGGTTGTGTTGTGGCTAATAGAGTATATATATGTCTTGTGTTTATTTACTGTTGTAGTCATTCCCAGCTGAATATCAGGTACCGTGAGTATGCAGCCTTGGCTGCTAAACATTCGATAACTTGACCGTATGTGCGCGTCACGTACGTAACTTTTTAAAAATATATAAGCTTTATGAACCTTGGGTTAGGTAAACGGTCTTTTGGGCTGAGTGATTGTGTGTGTTGATCAGGTGTTTGAATTGTATTGGCGTGTTCTATGGAGCTAGGAGCTAGCAGAGGAGCTAGGAGCTAGCATAACAAACACGCAGGTGTTTTTATGCAGGATTAATTTGTGGCATATTAAATATAAGCCTGGTTGTGTTGTGGCTAATAGAGTATATATATGTCTTGTGTTTATTTACTGTTGTAGTCATTCCCAGCTGAATATCAGGTCACCCCCGGCTCTCACAGCATCTTCCCTATCTGAATAGCTTCAACTCCCCACTAGTCCTTCACTTGCACTTTACTCATCCACAAATCTTTCATCCTCGCTCAAATTGATGGGGAAATTGTCGCTTTCTCGGTCCGAATCTCTCTCACTTCATGCGGCCATCATTGTAAACAATAGGGAACTTTGCGTATATGTTCAACTGACTACGTCACGCTACTTCCGGTAGGGGCAAGCCTTTTTTTTATCAGATACCAAAAGTTGCAATCTTTATCGTCGTTGTTCTATACTAAATCCTTTCAGCAAAAATATGGCAATATCGCGAAATGATCAAGTATGACACATAGAATAGATCTGCTATCCCCGTTTAAATAAAAAAAAATCATTTCAGTAGGCCTTTAACTATCTCAGTTAGATATTACAGCTTGTTGCTGAGATTTGATGACCTATTTTGAGTAAAACATGCTTGAAACTAGAATATCAACTGTTGTAAAGCTGTGTCATCAACACTCACAAGAATAAAACTACTTTTTTAAAGTAATAATTTCAATCATGATGCAGAGCGCATATTATGTTAAGATAATGGCACTAGCATTTACCGTATTTTTCGGATTATAAATCGCTCCGTAGTATAATCCGCACCGGCCGAAAATGCATAATAAAGAAGGAAAAAAACATATGGAGTATAAGTCGCATTTTTGGGGGAAATTTATTTGATAAAACCCAACACCAAGAATAGACATTTGAAAGGCAATTTCAAATAAATAAAGAATAGTGAACAACAGGCTGAATAAGTGTACGTTATATGAGGCATAAATAACCAACTGAGAAGGTGCCTGGTATGTTAACGTAACATATTATGGTAAGAGTCATTCAAATAACTATAACATATAGAAGATGCTATACGTTTACCAAACAATCTGTCACTCCTAATCGCTAATCTGTTTTTATAAGTTACCGCCAATGTTGAAATGATCAATTTTCATAGGTAGCAGGTAGCATCTTTTTTTCCACAATGCACTTCTGCCATTACCCGCCCCCGCCAAATTTTTATTGGTTGACGTGTGTGTGTGTGACGATTGCTGATATACGCCTAGTCTCTTACGTGAATGAGATAAATAATATTTGATATTTTACGGTAATGTGTTAATAATTTCACACATAAATCGCACCCCCGGCCAAACTATGAAAAAAACTGCGATTTATAGTCCGAGAAATACGGTACTTAATTTAAGAATATTTTTCAACATATTAAGCAAAATGGTCTCTTTTTTTTTTCTACCAAAAAAAGTGCACATGTTATTAGTGAGATTATACTTTTTTAAAGGTATTTTTGGGTTCATTGAGGTTAGCTCATTTTACTTGTTTTGAAAAGTCTTGACAAGCCAAATTTTCTTGTTCTATTGGCAGATAATTTTGCTTAGTTCAAATAAAATACCCCTCATTTTTGTATTTTTTTTTCTTGTTTTTGAACACTGACTTTTTGCAGTGAATGTCAATCAAGTGACGAAAGTGACGTCTTGGTGAAGATTGATGATGGCTGATTTTTAGGTCTATTTTTTTTATGCCTGGCTGGCGATCGACTGACACACCCTACGCTGGCCATCGACGTGATGGGCACCCCTGGTTTAAACTAGCTTGAAGAAGTAGATGGTTGATCTGTTTGTATTATATACACTGCAAAAAGTCAGTGTTCAAAAACAAGGGAAAAAAATACAAAAATTAGGGGCATTTTATTTGAACTAAGCAAAATTATCTGCCAGTAGAGCAAGAAAATTCAGCTTGTCAAGACTTTCCAAAACAAGTAAAATTAGCTAACCTCAATGAACCCAAAAATACCTTAACATAAGTATATTCTCACTAATAACAAGTGCACTTTTCTTGATAGAAAAAACAAATATGAGACCTTTTTTCACAATATGTTGAAAAATATTCTTAAATTAAGTAGCGCTCTGCATTACATTTCTTACATTTTCCCATCGATAACATGACATCATCGCGCCAAGTGCATGCTCTTTCAGTCAATTAGTGCACAAGGAATATATATATATATATATATATATATATATATATATATATATATATATATATATATATATATATATATATATATATATATATATATATATATATATATTAGGGCTGCAACTAACGATTAATTTGATAATCGATTAATCTGTCGATTATTACTCCGATTAATCGATTAATAATCGGATAAAAGAGACAAACTACATTTCTATCCTTTCCAGTATTTTATTGAAAAAAAACAGCATACTGGCACCATACTTATTTTGATTATAGTTTCTCAGCTGTTTGTACATGTTGCAGTTTATAAATAAAGTTTTTTTTTTAAAAGCCTCTGCGCATAGCATAGATCCAACGAATTGATGACTAAATTAATCTGCAACTATTTTTATAATCGATTTAATCGATTAGTTGTTGCAGCCCTAATATATATATTTATTTTTTTTACAGCTCGGCCCCCGACCAAATTTTTTTTAATTGTAATTTTGAAGAATTTATCTGAATGTGCATGAACTATTTCTGTTCAAAATAGTTTGAAATGTCACATGTTAAATGTTTAAATATTAACTGTCAGTTTACTGTACTGTGCCAACTGTACTACTATATGAGTACGTACTTTCTATTGTTTCATTGAAAATAAAACAGCAAAGTCCATTTGGCTGTCATCTGTTTTAATTATGAGACACAATTGTGTCAAAGTCATGATTTTTTATTTTATGCTTGAAATAAGAAATTCTTACTTTGGAAAAGCAGTTTTATACTTGTGAGTGTTGATGCTTTGCAACAGTTGATATTCTAGTTTCAAGCATGTTTTACTCAATATAGGTCATAACATCTCAGCAACAAGCTGTAATATCTTACTGAGATCATTTAGGACCAAAACCCTTAAAACAAGTAAAACACTCTAACGTAAAATCTGCTTAGTGAGAAGAATGATCTTATCAGACAAAAAATAAGCAAATATCATCCTTATTTGAGATATTTCATCTTACTTAGATTTCAGTTTTTGCAGTGTAGATGGTTGATCTGTTTGTATTATATATAAACAGGAACGTGTCCCTCTATTCTCACGAGGGAGATGAACTTGACCTGCTGAAGGATCCATGACTAGGGTTGGGTATCGATTGGAACCGGGACTAACTTTCCGATTCTCCCGGAATCGTTCAAAAGTTTAAATTTCGATTCCTATTTTCGATGCTGTCACGCCAATTTAGTCCGCCGACCGGAAAAAAATATGTCCGCCGAACCGGAAGAAGAAGCCGCTGAACACCAACGAAGAAGCGCCCACCCCCGGAAGTGTTAGCATAGCCGAGCGAGTCAGTCAAGCTCAAGCATGGATAGCGGGCGTCGGCGGTCGAAAGTGTGGGTTCACTTTACAAAAAAAAATGAAATAACCGCGAAATAACAGAGCTCCATGTCCATCAAGAAACGAGTGGAGAGAGAGCTGCAGATGTACCAGGACGTTCCACCGATACTTATGTCTGATGACCCTGCTGCATGGTGGTGGTCCGGTGGAACCAACTAAAGACTTATCCTTTGCTGTCAGATCTAGCTTTCTCCTATTTATGCGTTCAAGCTTCTTCCACACCCAGCGAACGTGTATTTTCCACAGCAGGAGACACTATCTGTCCAGAACGCTCACGCATCCTGCCTGAGAAGGCGGATATGGTCATTTTCCTAAACAAGAACCGTCTCTGATTTTATACTGTACCTGCTGCTAATCTGGACTGGGTTTTGCAAGTTGTTTCTTATTGTTTATTTGCTTTTCTGCACCAGGTTAGCCCATCAGTGGGAGCGCAGTAACATTTTTAAGTACCTGCAGCATCATACACTTGTGTGTGTAAATGTGTTTTCATGAGGTTTCCTGCAGCATCATACACTTATGTGTAAATGTGTTTTCATGAGGTTTCCTGCAGCATCATACACTTATGTGTAAATGTGTTTTCATGAGGTTTCCTGCAGCATCATACACTTATGTGTAAATGTGTTTTCATGAGGTTTCCTGCAGCATCATACACTTGTGTGTGTAAATGTGTTTTCATGAGGTTTCCTGCAGCATCATACACTTATGTGTAAATGTGTTTTCATGAGGTTTCCTGCAGCATCATACACTTATGTGTAAAGGTGTTTTCATGAGGTTTCCTGCAGCATCATACACTTATGTGCAAATGTGTTTTCATGAGGTTTCCTGCAGCATCATACACTTATGTGTAAATGTGTTTTCATGAGGTTTCCTGCAGCATCATACACTTATGTGTAAAGGTGTTTTCATGAGGTTTCCTGCAGCATCATACACTTATGTGTAAATGTGTTTTCATGAGGTTTCCTGCAGCATCATACACTTATGTGTAAATGTGTTTTCATGAGGTTTCCTGCAGCATCATACACTTATGTGTAAATGTGTTTTCATGAGGTTTACTGCAGCATCATACACTTATGTGTAAATGTGTTTTCATGAGGTTTCCTGCAGCATCATACACTTATGTGTAAATGTGTTTTCATGAGGTTTCCTGCAGAATCATACACTTATGTGTAAATGTGTTTTCATGAGGTTTCCTGCAGCATCATACACTTATGTGTAAATGTGTTTTCATGAGGTTTTCAAAAATAAAGCTCTCTTGAGGAAAGTGTACCCCTGGGAAAATGTATTCATAATTTATAATATTTATATTCAAGTTCATAGATTTGATATTTATATTCTAGTTGAAAACAGCCCTGTGAGGAATTTATAGTAAAGTTCATAAAAAGTTAATAGAATTAAAATTGATGGAGAATGTCAGACTATTTCATTCAGAAAGACTGTAGGTTAGCTAGCTCATTTAATATATCCTATACTTTTTTTTGACCCTGCCTCTTAAAAGAATCGGAATCGAGAATCGTCAGGAATCGGAATTGAAACAAAGAATCGGAATCAGAATCGTTCGAATTCAAACGATACCCAACCCTATCCATGACAACACCCCAGCTCTTTAGTAACTCTTTGGCCCCAAACCAATGCTTTTTAACAAGCTGTTGAAACAAGTCCGTAGACACTAAATGTCAGAGAATTAAAAGCCAAATACGATGCTGTAAAATCTCCAGGTGCCTTCTTTCTGCCTCATCAACAAGTTTGGATTAGATTAACTTGTGGCGGAAAAACAAAAAGTCATAGCCGACACCTTTCCTCTCCGTGAGGTCTGAGATTTCCTCTTCCGATGTTAAACAGTGTTTTGGAATGAATCCCTGCCAACTTCACCTTTGACGTCCAGATCTGCACACCTCAGTTAAAGCCTGGCATTATTGTCTTTTGTCTAAAGGAGTTCCATTGTGCCGATGAAGTGTTTGCAACATTTCTGCGTTTGCCCTAAATTGTTCCCGCGCTCTTCGCCCCCATTTCAGAAACTTGCTGCCTGTCAGTCACGTGTGCACGGAGGACGGCGAGAAGCCCATGGTGCTGCTGCCTTTCATGGCCTGGGGGAACCTGAAGCTGTTCCTGCGCCAGTGCAAGCTGGCTGAAGCCAACAACCCGCAGGTGAGGCTCTTGGTGCGGTCCAATCATGTGGCCCTCAAACACAAAGCCACCGCAAGCAATGAATAATTGGGGCCTCGCCGCCTAAAAATTGTTGGTAATTGTTCATTAGAGCTGGGCGATAAAACAATACCAAATATATCGCAATAGACAAGTCATCAATTTCTTGTGGGGTAAAGAGGGAGATAAGACAGAGAGACAAAAACAACAACAGCGAACACAACAATAACAACAACAATAGAGCAACATCAGCTAATACGATATGTACAAATATGATGGTAAAAGTGATAGCAAAGAAGCAGTTAGCGAAATAAATAATAATACAGAAATGACAATGAGCATTATTACACTACAAATGGAGCACTACAAATACCAATAGAAAAAGGACAAAGCTGCGAACAATGGGAGACCGGGCTTTCTCCAGTCTGTGGAACGCTCTCCCTGACCCCCTGAGGGCACCACAGACTGGATGCTTTTAAAAAAGGCTTAAAAACCCTACTTTTTAAAAAAAAAAGTCTTTTTTTAGATATATGCATACTAGTTTTTATTTTTATTTTTTAAATCTTTTTATTTTTATTTTTTTTTAATACACTGTAGCACTTTGAGGTTGTTTACTCAATGCAAAGTGCTTTTTACAAATAAAATCTAAAAAAACAAAAAAAATGTAATAACGCTATTGATAATGAACAATACCAATAATTTACCTCTATTATCAACAATACAGTTGTTCAAATGCAACAATGCATATACGTAATGATAACTAGAGATACAAAAGAATGCAGAAAAATGGAGGGGAAGAAAGAGAAGCAACCGACCGTAATTTCCGGACTATAAGCCGCACCTGCCTATAAGCCGCACCAGCTAAATTTAGGGGAAAATACAGATTGCTCCATATATATGCCGCACCCGACTATAAGCCGCAGGCGTTTTGATGTGTAATTAGCGTAGTATATAGGGGTTCCTGCTACCATGGAGGGGATTGTCGGGACAGAGATGACTGTTTGGGAACGCAAAGCGTCCCATTTATTAACAATCAATCATTCAATCAAACTTTCACCTCTTTGACATGGCGAACAGCGTTCGTGCAGAGTACAAATAATACAATGGTATTACCGGTAGTCAGTCTTTAATCATTGTGTCATCGTCTTCCTCCTGCGTACTAAAACCACCGGAATCCTCTTTGTCGGTGTCGGAGAAGAACAGGTCCAAAATGGCGTCGTCAGCCAAGTCAAGGGTACGTGCAGCAGCTCTATTTCCTTCTTTGACAGCCAGATCGATTGCCTTTAACTTAAAAGCAGCATCATATGCACTTCTCCGTTTGTTTTCCATATTGAGGGTGTTTGCATGAACACTTCCTTCGCGCAAACTGTCGCTCTCCTACTCTTTGTTTTGCTCTCGGTAGTGCGCGCCCCTGGTTACCGTAAGCTGTAAAAAAAAGCCGCACCGTCGTAAAAGCCGCAGGGACCAAAACGAGGGGAAAAAGTAGCGACTTATAGTCCGGAAATTACGGTATATTAACCTTGTAGATTGTTATAGTAACAGTAGGTTAAAGGCCTACTGAAAGCCACTACTACCGACCACGCAGTCTGATAGTTTATATATCAATGATGAAATATTAACATTGCAATACGGCCGGGTTAACTTATAAAGTGCCATTTTAAATTTCCCGCCACACTTCCGGTTGAAAAAGCCTTCGAAGGATGACGTATGCGCGTGACGTAGCCCGAGGAACAGAGGTATGCCTTCCCCATTGAATACAATACAAAAAAGCTCTGTTTTCATTTCATAATTCCACAGTATTCTGGACATCTGTGTTGGTGAATCTTTTGCAATTTGTTTAATGAACAATGGAGGCTGCAAAGAAGAACGTTGTAGGTGGCTGTAGCAACACAAGGACCACTTACTCGGATAGCAGACGCCTAGCCGATGCTAGCAGACGCCTAGCCGATGCTAGCAGACGCCTAGCCGATGCTAACAGACCCACCGCACGGATGATCTGGTGAAGTCCTTCGTCGCGCCGTCAATCGATGGAACGCAGGTGAGCACGGGTGTTGCTGAGCAAAGCAGATGAGGGCTGGCTGGCGTAGGTGGAGCGCTAATGTTTTTATCATAGCTCTGTGAGCTCCGGTTGCTAAGTTAGCCTTAGCGTCGTTAGCAACGGCAATGTTAAGCTTTGCCAGGCTGAGATCTATTAACCGTGTAGTTACATGTACATGGTTTAATAGTATTGTCGATCTTCTGTCTATCCTTCCAGTCAGGGATTTATTTATTTTGTTTCTATCTGCATTTGAGACAGATGCTATCACGTTAGCTCATGCTAAAGAGCTTCGTCGATGTATTGTCATGGAGATAAAAGGCACTGTAATGTCCATTTCGCGTTCTCGACTCTCATTTTCAAGAGGATATAGTATCCGAGGTGGTTTAAAATACAAATCCGTGATCCACAATAGAAAAAGGAGAGTGTGTGGAATCCAATGAGCCAGCTTGTACCTAAGTTACGGTCAGAGCGAAAAAAAATATGTATTTCACTGCATTCTAGTCCGTCACTCTAACGTTCCTCATCCACGAATCTTTCATCCTTGCTCAAATTAATGGGGTAATCGTCACTTTCACGGTCCGAATAGCTCTAGCTGCGTTGAAAACAATAGGAAAATATGAGGGAGTGAACAACCTGTGACGTCACGCTACTTCCGGTAGGGGCAAGGTTTTTTTTTTATCAGAGACCAAAAGTTGCGAACTTTATCGACGTTGTTCTATACTAAATCCTTTCAGCAAAAATATGGCAATATCGCAAAATGATCAAGTATGACACATAGAATGGATCTGCTATCCCTGTTTAAATAAAAAAAAATCATTTCAGTAGGCCTTTAAGCTTTGTCAGTGTGCCATGTGTTACCCAGTTTCCCCTAGGGCTAGTCATCAATTTCAATAAAAAATGCGTGTGACAAAATGTCGCATAATAATTTTTTTATTTTTCGTCGGAACAAAGCGGAAGTCGCAAAGCAAGGTTGGCTGCATGAACAAAGGCTCTCGCTCGCTGGTAACCAAGCAACGCAGGAAGTGATCACTGATCAGCAGTGTTGGGTTAGTTACTGAAGACCAGTAACTAGTTACAGTTACTAGTTACTTTATTTCAAAAGTAACTGAGTTACTTACACCAAAAAGTAATGCGTTACTGTGAAAAGTAACTATTTAGTTAGTTCTTTTAATTTTTATTTAATTTTAAGGCTGACATTAATGCTCTTTTAGCCTTCATTTCAGTACTTTTATTGCACTGGAGAATAATACAATGTGTTGATCAACTCGACATGCATTTGCATCACTGAACTCTGCTAAGCCATGTGGTCTACATACAACACACAAAGATATGTTTCAAAGGGCCAATTTATTTTGGGCCAGAACAAATTGACACAACTATTTTAAATTAGCTACAACATAACATAACATGTCACAACACAGCTGTAAACCTGGCTTCACCCAAGGAAGGCAAACATGTCACTATATACCGCACACATACTGCTATACACACGCCTAACCAGGCCTTTTTTTCTCTCAAGGAATTGTGAAATAAAATCAGGTCTTCAGGAGATCAACACTGTACAGAAGCCCAGAACACTCTACGCATTTCCCCAGTTTTAGTTTAGAGAAAAGGAAAGATTGGCCTGGCCCACTAGGATCCCTCTTACATTTAGAGTGATGTGATAATCAAACACTCTAGAAGTCTAGAATGAAAGAGCATATAAGAGAATTGACAGAGTGTGTACCTTCAGTGCTGAATGATGAGCAGAGGCAGAGTTTGGAGTGTCTTCTTTAGCTTGATTTCCATGTTTATGTGATCACTGTCCACTGTGTCAAGGTACTTGGAAAATGTTTTCGTGCCATTTGCCGTTCGACGCCCGCTATCATGCTAACTAGCTGCCTGAAAGCGGGTGACCCCACTGTAGAAATAGCCTGCATGTCTTCTAGCACATATCAATCAATCAATCAATGTTTATTTATATAGCCCTAAATCACAAGTGTCTCAAAGGGCTGTACAAGCCACAACGACATCCTCGGTGTCGAGTGGGTCTGGCATAATATTGTGAAAGTCCAACACATCAGCGAAAGTCCAGTCCATGGTGGGGCCAGCGGGAACCATCCCGAGTGGAGACGGGTCAGCAGCGTAGAGATGTCCCCATCTGATGGACAGGCTAGCGGTCCACCCCGGAGCAGAGTAGAAAAGAAAAGAAAAGAAACGGCAGATCAACTGGTCTAAAAAGGGAGTCTATTTAAAGGCTAGAGTATACAAATGAGTTTTAAGATGAGACTTAAATGCTTCTACTGAGGTAGCATCTCTAACTTTTACCGGGAGGGCATTCCATAGTATTGGAGCCCGAATAGAAAACGCTCTATAGCCCGCAGACTTTTTTTGGGCTCTGGGAATCACTAATAAGCCGGAGTTCTTTGAACGCAGATTTCTTGCCGGGACATATGGTACAATACAATCGTCAAGATAGGCAGGAGCTTGACCGTGTAGTATTTTATACGTAAGTAGTAAAACCTTAAAGTCGCATCTTAGGTGCACAGGAAGCCAGTGCAAGTGAGCCAGTATAGGCGTAATATGATCAAACTTTCTTGTTTTTGTCAAAAGTCTAGCAGCCGCATTTTGTACCATCTGTAATCTTTTAATGCTAGACATAGGGAGGCCCGAAAATAATACGTTACAGTAATCGAGACGAGATGTAACGAACGCATGGATAATGATCTCAGCATCGCTTGTGGACAAAATGGAACGAATTTTAGCGATATTACGGAGATGAAAGAAGGCCGTTTTAGTAACACTCTTAATGTGTGACTCAAACGAGAGAGTTGGGTCGAAGATAATACCCAGATTCTTTACCGAGTCGCCTTGTTTAATTGTTTGGTTGTCAAATGTTAAGGTGGTATTATTAAATAGATGTTGGTGTCTAGCAGGACCGATAATCAGCATTTCCGTTTTCTTAGCGTTGAGTTGCAAAAAGTTAGCGGACATCCATTGTTTAATTTCATTAAGACACGCCTCCAGCTGACTACAATCCGGCGTGTTGGTCAGCTTTAGGGGCATGTAGAGTTGGGTGTCATCAGCATAACAGTGAAAGCTAACACCGTACTTGCGTATGATGTCACCCAGCGGCAGCATGTAAATACTAAAGAGTGCAGGGCCAAGAACCGAACCCTGGGGAACTCCGCACGTTACCTTAACATAGTCCGAGGTCACATTGTTATGGGAGACACACTGCATCCTGTCAGTAAGATAAGAGTTAAACCAAGACAAGGCTAAGTCTGACATCCCAATACGCGTTTTGATACGCTCTAATAAAATATTATGATCAACAGTATCGAAAGCGGCGCTAAGATCAAGAAGCAGCAACATAGATGAAGCATCAGAATCCATCGTTAGCAATAGATCATTAGTCATTTTTGCGAGGGCTGTCTCCGTAGAGTGATTTGCCCTGAAACCGGATTGAAAAGGTTCACAGAGATTGTTAGTCACTAAGTGTTCATTTAGCTGCTGTGCGACAATTTTTTCGAGAATTTTCGAGATAAACGGTAGGTGGGACACCGGCCGGTAGTTCACCATGAGGTCAGGATCGAGGTTAGGTCTTTTGAGTAGAGGATGAATAACCGCTTTTTTGAATGCTAGAGGAACAGTACCAGAGGAAAGTGATAGGTTTATAATATTTAACACTGATGGACCTAATAAAACAAAAAGCTCCTTGATAAGTTTCCCAGGAATTGGGTCAAGTAAACATGTTGTTTGTTTTGTCCCATTTACACATTTTAACAATTCCTCCAATGTTATTTCATCAAAGAGAGAGAAACTATTTTGGAGGGCAGTGTCCGTCGTATATACAGTCATATTTGTGTTAATAGAACCCAGTTGTGGCTGGGATGCGTTGTCTTTAATCTCTTTTCTGATGAGTTCAATTTTCTTATTAAAGAAATTCATAAAGTCATCTGCTGAGTGGGTGGAGCTACTGGGAGGAGTCCCTTGTTGGGTTAGCGATGCTACTGTACTAAACAAAAATTTAGGATCATTTTTGTTGAGGTGGATGAGATTTGAGTAATATTTAGCTTTAGCTGAGGTAAGCATGCGTTTATAAGTTATTAAACTATCACTCCATGCTTGATGGAAAACCTCAAGTTTAGTCGCACGCCATTTGCGTTCCAGCTTTCTACATGATAATTTCTGGGCTTTAGTTTCTTCTGTAAACCATGGGGTACGCCTTTTAGGGGCCCTTTTTAGCTTTAGCGGTGCTACACTATCAATGGTGTCGCGCAGGGCGTCGTTAAAGTTGTTAGTGAGGTTATCAATAGAGCCCACATAATTTGGGAATGATGCCATTACTGAAGGCAGTAGGTCAGTAAGAGTCGTCGTTGTGGCAGTATTAATGTTGCGGCTGCTATAGTAGTTATTATTATTATTATTAGTTTGTTGACAATGAGTCAGAACTTCGAATTTTATAAGGTAATGATCGGACATTACTTTAGTGTACGGGAGTATCGTAACTTTAGAGGTGGTGACACCCCTGACAAGCACTAGATCTATCGTATTACCGTTGCGATGCGTGGGTTCATTTATTATTTGTGTAAGACCACAGCTATCAATTATAGTCTGGAGCGCCACGCATGGAGGGTCCGATGGGGTATTCATATGGATGTTAAAGTCTCCCATTATGATTATATTGTCGGCGTGCGTCACTAGATCAGCAACGAACTCTGAAAATTCATTGATAAAGTCCGAATAGGGCCCAGGGGGGCGGTAGATGACAGCCAGGTGGAGAGGCAGCGGTGTGACAAACCTCACAGTAAGCACCTCAAACGAGTTATATTTATTATTTAGGTCCGAGGTAAGGCTAAAGTTTTTGTTGTATATAAGTGCAACACCCCCACCCCTTTTAATGGGGCGGGCAATATGCGTTCCCGCATAGCCAGGAGGAGACGCCTCACCCAGCGCAAAAAAATCGTCTGGTTTGAGCCAGGTCTCGGCTAGACCAACGACATCAAGATTGTTGTCTCTGATGACTTCATTAACTAATAACGTTTTGGAAGACAATGACCTTATGTTTAAAAAGCCCATATTATAGGTAGTGGGCTGTTTTGAGGAGTTTTTGTTGAAAGTATCCGTAGTAGCAATATTAATAATGTTACGTTTATTATGCATAGTGCACTTTAAATAATTTCGACCATATCTAGGGATTGATATGACAGGAATTTTTAGATTGTTTGCCACCTCAGTAAAATGCATGTCCACCTCTGACGCAGAAAAAACATTATGTGAGTTGTATATTATTCTAGAAGAATTGCTATGTGTGCAGGGATTATCCAGCCTGGCGCTGGCTAGTTCTAGCTTAACAGACTCCTTATTAGCGCTTCTTTGTGGATTAGCATTTAGCTTTTTCGTTAGCCCCGCTAACAACAAAGCATTTAGCTTTGTTGTTAGCCCCGCCCGACACCCCCGCTTCTGCTTCCGAGCGCATCGCTTACGTCTCTTTCGCTGACCGTCTCCGCTGGTAGTCGACGCCGCTGCTTCAAAGGCCACTGCTGGATGTAGCTCGCGAAGAATTCCCAAGCTAGCGAGCAGGTCCATCGTACACGCATCTTTCAGCCCAAAATGGCCCGATCTCTCCACATCCAGAATCGTAAGTCGGTCGTAAGTGATCACGGAGTGAACACGCTGTGAGCCAGCCATGAAATTGACTGAATTGAGGGGTATTTTTGCCAAATCGGTCTACACTTCCAGGAGCGCTCGCACGAAGCCGCTGCTCTGAAGCGCAGCCATCTTGGAAATGCTGCAATGGCTCTTTCAATGTTGTCCTGGCTAGCAGTCCCTCCCCTCCGTTAAAATCCTTAGGTGGAGGTGAAGTGGTATCGAAGTCTGTGTCTCTCTTTACTAGCTACGTCGAAGCATGTTGCTTTTGTAGCTGTCTCAGCAGATTTGAATTGCTGTTTTGGGCAGTAGATAGGATCTTTGATCCAAGACACTACTTGCATTTAACTAAAATGTTCATTTCTTTGTGCTCGACAAAAGAAAAGTAGTGAGAATATCTCCATGTTAAGAAACTCTGCTTCAGCTCCGCCATGATGTCTTGATAGTAACACAGACGCCCCCCGCCCCACACACACACAAAATTAAAGGATTTTTAAGTGCGCCTTATAGTCCGAAAAATACGGTGGATGATGACAATCCGGACATTGTTAGTTCCAAAGCAGTTGCAATTCTAGAGTATTTATTAGAAGGTATATTTCTGACCTTACAGATTGTAAACAGGGGTCACAACACCAGAAGTATATCACGTGAGGGGGCGTGGCTACAGGTTTAAAGTTGTTGTATAATTTTACTTGACATTTTCAATGATAATAAAGTTAGTAAATGATCTACTAGAAACCAAAACAAAAAATATGGGACATGTACGTGTGAAAGAGACAGGTTGGTAGATGAGAATACATCTAAAGGTCAAATAAAGTGTAGAAATGCACCCAATTGCAGGAAATTTAGTATTTTCATTTGGGAGTTGTGTTGCAGCACATTTTCTCCAAGAATGCTCACATCTGTGGATATATCTGCATCCTCATAGCTTGGTACCTTCTAAGCATTTCTTTCGCAGTTGGTTTGGGAGTGCAGTGTGAAAGAGTTTAGCCTCAGCTTCAGTTGACTTTCTGCTATTTGTCTCCATTTTAACGGCTATTCAGAGAATTGTTGGAATAAAGACTGCGTTGTGATTCAGTAATTTATGACTTTTGCGGATGAGGAGCAGTTATTAAAATGCTTATTCCTGGCCAGCAAGGTGGAGGAGCAGGCGTTGTAGCGGCCAGCGACTCGTGAAATGCGTTTACACAAGAGTGGAAATCAATCCTTCAGCCTGTCAGATGTGTCAGGCCAGAATAGAATGGCTGGTGTGTCTGCGGTTCCATGTGTTTTCAGAGGTGATGTAGTCGTGCAGCAGGTGCTCAGGGCGGAGATTAGGACTGGCTACATCAAGACAATCAGGCTTTTGTGCGCCTTGACCTGGGGGAGGCTTCCTTGGCAGAGACACGGTGCACAGATCCAGTCCATCAATCTTACTAAAGTAGCAAATCGCAAGACGGAGCTTGCCGTCCTTCTCCAAACCGGCTCAGTGCGATCTCATTAGGAGTTTTTGTAGCGCTGGCGGGAGACGACGCCGTTTAGCGGAGGTGTTGCAACAGCCGTAAACCTCAGGCCGGGCCACATGGCGGTGGAAGGGAGCGCTCGTCAGACTGACAGCAAACATCTCCTGGCAGAGCGAAGAGGTGTCGAGTGTTCCCACGGTGTACGGACCTCGCCCGCTAGCTTGGCTGCACTCGCTGGTACTGCATGATCTGCTTGGCGGACCTTTTATTGCACCATTCCACATCACACAATGTCAGAATCATGCCTGTCATCTTGCAGTCCACACGTGTCTCTTATGTGTGACTGCCATCTACTAGATCAACAAAAACATAACTTCTTTTTTTTTTGTACAAATTGCCAGTTTTCCCGAAATTCGAGGAATTCCACACTGCTCTTCCCATATATCAAACACAAAACGTGTTTTCCCTTTACCAAAATCCATTTTTTTTCCAGAATCTCTGGTATTTTTTCTCCCAAGTGACAATGAATGGGCATTATACGATCGACTGCATACCCCACATTTCTCATCCGATTCGAACCATTCCGACATCCACACACTACACTCACCTTGGACTATCAAACTTCCAAGTTTAAAAAAAAAAATCGAGGAATTTTCAGAATTCCCAGTTTTCCAAAGCCCTGTTTTCACCTCTTCCTGGAAAATTTTCACAATCCACATTTTTTAACCGTTTTTGACCATTCCACCTTCAAAAAATTCTTCTTAATTGGGACAACATCATAATTTTTATTTTTTTCAACCCAATTCCGACCTTTCAACCATCCACCCACACTGCTCTTTCTACCAACCAAACGCAAAGCCTGTTTTTCCATTTACCAAAAGTCCTGGTTTTCCCAGAATTTCCGGTAATTTTATCCCCAGTGACAATGAACAGGAGATATACAATCGACTGCATATCCAATTTGAACCATTCCAACGTCCACACACTCCACTCACTCTGGACTACCAAACTACCATTTTCCAAGTAAAACAAAAAATCCAGGAATTCCCGGAATTAGCGCTTTTCCAAAGCCCTATTTTCACGTCTTCCTGGAAATTTTTCACAATCCACATTTTTAACCGTGTTTGACCATTCCACCTTCAAAACATTCTTCTTAATTGGGACAACATCACCATTTTTGTTTTTGTACAAATTCCCGGTTTTCCCGAAATTCCAGGAATTCTGAGATACCCATTCTCAATTATTACGGTTACTACGTCAATGTTTTTCAGCCGATTTCAACAAATTCCAACACCAACCCATTCATATCATCTACGACAATTGTGCTAGGATCAAAATTTTCCATCATTCCTGGTTTTCCTGAAATTCCCAAATCTCCAGGGAATTTTATTTAAAAGAAGGGGAAAATGTCTCAACATTTTTCCGTTCTTTTAAAACCCGTTCCGACCGTTGAACCATCCACACTGCTCTTCCCATATATCAAACACAAAACATGTTTTCCCTTTACCAAAATCCTGTTTTTTTCCAGAATTTCTGGTATTTTCTCTCCCAAGTGACAATGAATGGGCATTATACGATCGACTGCATACCCCACATTTCTCGTCCGATTCGAACCGTTCTGACATCCACACACTCCACTCACCTTGGACTATCAAACTTCCGAGTTTTAAAAAAAAATCCAGGAATTTTCAAAAAGCACTGTTTTCACCTCTTCCTGGAAAGTTTTCACAATCCACATTTTTCAACCGTTTTTGACAATTCCACCTTCAAAACATTTTTCTTAATTGGGACAACAATATTACCATTTTTTTTTTGTACAAATTCCCGGTTTTCCTGAAATTCCAGGAATTCTGAGATACCCATTCCCAATTCTAACTGTTACTACGTCAACATTTTTCAGCCGATTTCAACAAATTCCAACACCAACCCATTCATATCATCTACGACAATTGTGCTAGGATCAAAATTTTCAATCATTCCTGGTTTTCCTGAAATTCCCAAATCTCCAGGGAATTTGATTTAAAAGAAGGGGAAAATGTCTTGTCATTTTTCCGTTCTTTTAAAACCCGTTCCGACCGTTGAACCATCCACACTGCTCTTCCCATATATCAAACACAAAGCATGTTTTCCCTTTACCAAAATCCCGTTTTTTACAAAATTCCCGGTATTTTTTCTCCCAAGTGACAATGAATGGGCATTATACGATCGACTGCATACCCCACATTTCTCGTCCGATTCGAACCGTTCCGACATCCACACACTCCACTCACCTTGGACTATCAAACTTCCAAGTTTTAAAAAAAAAATCCAGGAATTTTCAGAATTCCCAGTTTTCCAAAGCCCTGTTTTCACCTCTTCCTGGAAAGTTTTCACAATCCACATTTTTTAACCATTTTTGACCATTCCACCTTCAAAATATTCTTCTTAATTGGGACATCATAATTTTTCTTTTTTTCAACCCAATTCCGACCTTTCAACCATCCACCCACACTGCTCTTTCTATCAACCAAACGAAAGCCTGGTTTTCCCAGAATTTCCGGTAATTTTATCCCCAGTGACAATGAACGGGAGATATACAATCGACTGCACATCCAATTTGAACCATTCCAACGTCCACACACCACTCACTCTGGACTACCAAACTACCATTTTCCAAGTAAAACAAAAAATCCAGGAATTCCCGGAATTAGCGCTTTTCCAAAGCCCTATTTTCACGTCTTCCTGGAAATTTTTCACAATCCACATTTTTTAACCGTTTTTGAACATTCCACCTTCAAAACATTCTTCTTAATTGGGACAACATCACCAATTTTCTTTTTGTACAAATTCCCGGTTTTCCCGAAATTCCAGGAATTCTGAGATACTCATTCCCAATTCTAACGGTTACTACGTCAACATTTTTCAGCCGATTTCAACAAATTCCAACACCAACCCATTCATATCATCTACGACAATTGTGCTAGGATCAAAATTTTCAATCATTCCTGGTTTTCCTGAAATTCCCAAATCTCCAGGGAATTTTATTTAAAAGAAGGGGAAAATGTCTCAACATTTTTCCGTTCTTTTAAAACCCGTTCCGACCGTTGAACCATCCACACTGCTCTTCCCATATATCAAACACAAAACATGTTTTCCTTTTACCAAAATCCCGTTTTTTCCAGAATTTCCGGTATTTTTTCTCCCAAGTGACAATGAATGGGCATTATACAATCTACTGCATATCCCACATTTCTCGTCTGATTTGAACCGTTCCGACATCCACACACTCCACTCACCTTGGACTATCAAACTGCCATTTTCCAAGTTTAAAAGAAATCCAGGAATTTTCAGAATTCCCGGTTTTCCAAAGCCCTGTTTTCGCCTCTTCCTGGAAAGTTTTCACAATCCACATTTTTCAACCGTTTTTGACAATTCCACCTTCAAAACATTTTTCTTAATTGGGACAACAATATTACCATATTTTTTTTTTGTACAAATTCCCAGTTTTCCCGAAATTCCAGGAATTCTGAAATACCCATTCTCAATTCAAACTGTTACTACGTCAATATTTTTTTCAACCGATTTAAAAAAAATAATAAAAAAATTCCAACACCAACCCATTCGTATCATCTGGGACAATTGTGCTAAGATCAATATTTACAAAAATTTCTGGTTTTCCCGAAATCCCCAAATTTCCAGGAACTTTCCATTCAAATAAACAGGAATATTTCTAAAAATGTTCTGCATCTTTTCAACCCAATTATCCACCCACACTTTCCATATACCGAATGCAAAACATGCTTTTCCCTTTACCAAAATTCCCGGTTTTCCAGTAATTTTATCCCCATTGACAATGAATGGGCATTATACAATCGACTGCATATCCCGCATTTGTCATCCGATTTGAACCGTTCCGACATCCACACACTCCACTCACCTTGGACTATCAAACTTCCAAGTTTTTAAAAAAAATCCAGGAATTTTCAGAATTCCCAGTTTTCCAAAGCCCTGTTTTCACCTCTTCCTGGAAATTTTTCACAATCCACATTTTTTAACTATTTTTGACCATTCCACCTTCAAAACATTCTTCTTAATTGGGACAACATCACCATTTTTGTTTTTGTACAAAGTCCCGGTTTTCCCGAAATTCCAGGAATTCTGAGATACCCATTCCCAATTCTAACTGTTACTACGTCAACATTTTTCAGCCGATTTCAACAAATTCCAACACCAACCCATTCATATCATCTACGACACTTGTGCTAAGATCAAAATTTTCAATTATTCCTGGTTTTCCTGAAATTCCCAAATCTCCAGGGAATTTTATTTAAAAGAAGTGGAAAATGTCTCAACATTTTTCCGTTCTTTTAAAACCCGTTCCGACCGTTGAACCATCCACACTGCTCTTCCCATATATCAAACACAAAACATGTTTTCCCTTTACCAAAATCCCGTTTTTTCCAGAATTTCCGGTATTTTTTCTCCCAAGTGACAATGAATGGGCATTATACAATCTACTGCATATCCCACATTTCTCGTCCGATTTGAACCGTTCCGACATCCACACACTCCACTCACCTTGGACTATCAAACTGCCATTTTCCAAGTTTAAAAGAAATCCAGGAATTTTCAGAATTCCCGGTTTTCCAAAGCCCTGTTTTCACCTCTTCCTGGAAAGTTTTCACAATCCACATTTTTCAACCGTTTTTGACAATTCCACCTTCAAAACATTTTTCTTCATTGGGACAGCAATATTACCATATTTTTTTTGTACAAATTCCCAGTTTTCCCGAAATTCCAGGAATTCTGAAATACCCATTCTCAATTCAAACTGTTACTACGTCAATATTTTTTCAACCGATTTAAAAAAAAAAAAAAAAAAATTCCAACACCAACCCATTCATATCTGGGACAATTGTGCTAAGATCAATATTTTAAAAAAAATTCTGGTTTTCCCGAAATCCCCAAATTTCCAGGGACTTTCCATTCAAATAAACAGGAATATTTCTAAAAATGTTCCGCATTTTTTCAACCCAATTATCCGCCCACACTTTCCATATACCGAACGCAAAACATGCTTTTCCCTTTACCAAAATTCCCGGTTTTCCAGTAATTTTATCCCCATTGACAATGAATGGGGAATATACAATCGACTGCATATCAAGCATTTGTCATCCGATTTGAACCGTTCCGACATTCACACACCTTGGACTATCAAACTGCCATTTTCCAAGTTTAAAAGAAATCCAGGAATTTTCAGAATTCCCGGTTTTCCAAAGCCCTGTTTTCACCTCTTCCTGGAAAGTTTTCACAATCCACATTTTTCAACCGTTTTTGACAATTCCACCTTCAAAACATTTTTCTTCATTGGGACAGCAATATTACCATATTTTTTTGGTACAAATTCCCAGTTTTCCCGAAATTCCAGGAATTCTGAAATACCCATTCTCAATTCAAACTGTTACTACGTCAATATTTTTTCAACCGATTTAAAAAATTTAAAAAAATTCCAACACCAACCCATTCGTATCATCTGGGACAATTGTGCTAAGATCAATATTTTCAAAAATTTCTGGTTTTCCCGAAATCCCCAAATTTCCAGGGACTTTCCATTCAAATAAACAGGAATATTTCTAAAAATGTCCCGCATTTTTTCAACCCAATTATCCACCCACGCTTTCCATATACCGAACGCAAAACATGCTTTTCCCTTTACCAAAATTCCCGGTTTTCCAGTAATTTTCTCCCCATTGACAATGAATGGGAAATATACAATCGACTGCATATCCCACATTTGTCATCCGATTTGAACCGTTCCGACATCCACACACTCCACTCACCTTGGACTATCAAACTTCCAAGTTTTTAAAAAAAATCCAGGAATTTTCAGAATTCACAGTTTTCCAAAGCCCTGTTTTCACCTCTTCCTGGAAATTTTTCACAATCCACATTTTTTAACCATTTTTGACCATTCCACCTTCAAAACATTCTTCTTAATTGGGACAACATCACCATTTTTCTTTTTGTACAAATTCCCGGTTTTCCCGAAATTCCAGGAATTCTGAGATACCCATTCCCAATTCTAACTGTTACTACGTCAACATTTTTCAGCCGATTTCAACAAATTCCAACACCAACCCATTCATATCATCTACGACAATTGTGCTAGGATCAAACATTTCAATCATTCCTGGTTTTCCTGAAATTCCCAAATCTCCAGGGAATTTTATTTAAAAGAAGGGGAAAATGTCTCAACATTTTTCCGTTCTTTTAAAACCCGTTCCGACCGTTGAACCATCCACACTGCTCTTCCCATATATCAAACACAAAGCATGTTTTCCCTTTACCAAAATCAATTTTTTCCCGGAATTTCCGGTAATTTTTCTCCCAAGTGACAATGAATGGGCATTATACAATCTACTGCATATCCCACATTTCTCGTCCGATTTGAACCGTTCCGACATCCACACAATCCACTCACCTTGGACTATCAAACTGCCATTTTCCAAGTTTAAAAGAAATCCAGGAAATTTCAGAATTCCCGGTTTTCCAAAGCCCTGTTTTCACCTCTTCCTGGAAATTTTTCACAATCCACATTTTTTAACCGTTTTTGACCATTCCACCTTCAAAACATTCTTCTTAATTGGGACAACATCACCATTTTTCTTTTTGTACAAATTCCCGGTTTTCCCGAAATTCCAGGAATTCTGAGATACCCATTCCCAATTCTAACTGTTACTACGTCAACATTTTTCAGCCGATTTCAACAAATTCCAACACCAACCCATTCATATCATCAAAAATGTTCTGCATCTTTTCAACCCAATTATCCACCCACACTTTCCATATACCGAGCGCAAAACATGCTTTTCCCTTTACCAAAATTCCCGGTTTTCCAGTAATTTTATCCCCATTGACAATGAATGGGGAATGTACAATCTACTGCATATCCCACATTTCTCGTCCGATTTGAACCGTTCCGACATCCACACACCTTGGACTATCAAACTGCTATTTTCCAAGTTTAAAAGAAATCCAGGAATTTTCAGAATTCCCGGTTTCCCAAAGCCCTGTTTTCACCTCTGCCTGGAAAGTTTTCACAATCCACATTTTTCAACCGTTTTTGACAATTCCACCTTCAAAACATTTTTCTTAATTGGGACAACAATATTACCATATTTTTTTTTGTACAAATTCCCGGTTTTCCCGAAATTCCAGGAATTCTGAAATACCCATTCTCAATTCAAACTGTTACTACGTCAATATTTTTTCAACCGATTTAAAAAATAAAAAAAAATTCCAACACCAACCTATTCGTATCATCTGGGACAATTGTGCTAAGATCAATATTTTCAAAAATTTCTGGTTTTCCCGAAATCCCCAAATTTCCAGGGACTTTCCATTTAAATAAACAGGAATATTTCTAAAAATGTCCCGCATTTTTTCAACCCAATTATCCACCCACACTTTCCATATACCAAACGCAAAACATGCTTTTCCCTTTACCAAAATTCCCGGTTTTCCAGTAATTTTATCCCCATTGACAATGAATGGGGAATATACAATCGACTGCATATCCCGCATTTGTCATCCGATTTGAACCGTTCCGACATTCACACACCTTGGACTATCAAACTGCCATTTTCCAAGTTTAAAAGAAATCCAGGAATTTTCAGAATTCCCGGTTTTCCAAAGCCCTGTTTTCACCTCTTCCTGGAGAGTTTTCACAATCCACATTTTTCAACCGTTTTTGACAATTCCACCTTCAAAACATTTTTGTTCATTGGGACAGCAATATTGCCATATTTTTTTGTACAAATTCCCAGTTTTCCCGAAATTCCAGGAATTCTGAAATACCCATTCTCAATTCAAACTGTTACTACGTCAATATTTTTTCAACCGATTTAAAAAAAAAAAAAAAAATTCCAACACCAACCTATTCGTATCATCTGGGACAATTGTGCTAAGATCAATATTTTCAAAAATTTCTGGTTTTCCCGAAATCCCCAAATTTCCAGGGACTTTCCATTTAAATAAACAGGAATATTTCTAAAAATGTCCCGCATTTTTTCAACCCAATTATCCACCCACACTTTCCATATACCAAACGCAAAACGTGCTTTTCCCTTTACCAAAATTCCCGGTTTTCCAGTAATTTTCTCCCCATTGACAATGAATGGGAAATATACAATCGACTGCATATCCCGCATTTGTCATCCGATTTGAACCGTTCCAACATCCACACACTCCACTCACCCTGGACATTCAAGCATTTACGCGTGTCATCAGTTTGCGCACATAGGGCATTCACACAAAATACCTACCGGAATTGCAAATTGTAGTTCCTATCTACTTCACTAATTATTGTTTTTTAAATATTAAATATACTGCTATCATGTGTGTATGTATTGTATTTGCTCATGTAGTTCAGTCGCTAATGCCCATGTATGTCAAAATGCCAAATATCGGCGCCGATAATCTGTGGATCCCTACTTAGTTTTGTGTTTCATGCAGAGTTTAGTTTGATGACTTAGTCCCAGTGAAAGTGGACATTGTGTTGCAGTCGTAACGCGGTGAAAGCCATAAAAAAGAGGAGTTGATGAATATAAATGTCTAGTTTTTGACCCCGGTGAAGGAAGTAAGGGCCACATGGCACTTGTTTCCTGCTCTCACCATTGTCTCTGCTCGTTTCCTCGCCAGGCCGTCTCTCAGCAAGACCTGGTCTACATGGCGATCCAGATCGCGTGCGGAATGAGCTACCTGGCCCGGCGAGAGGTCATCCACAAAGACCTGGCCGCCAGGAACTGTGTGTGAGTGGCCCACTTTTCCCCCAGGTGTGGAAATGTACCGAAGTTGACCTGTAGGTAACCCGGCTCTCCCCGCAGCATCGACGACAACATGCAGGTGAAGATCACGGACAACGCCCTGGCCCGAGATCTCTTCCCCATGGACTACCACTGCCTGGGGGACAACGAGAACCGGCCCGTGCGCTGGATGGCTCTGGAAAGCCTGCTGGACAACGACTTCTCCAGCGCCAGCGACGTGGTGAGAAAACGTCTCCATAAACCGACAAATAAAGTCAACACCCAGCAGACCTTTCTGTTTTGTGTTGGAATGTGCGGCTGCATGCATTTTTCTACTTCCTCGCCCTGATTTTTATTTATTTATTTTTTTTAAATTTTGCTCCTGGGTTGTACTTCCTGCTGATGTGGTTTGTCTCATAAAGTCCTTCCTGGTCCACATAAAACCAAAACCAAACCGGTCTGACGTTGATACCCTGCTTTTCAACTGACGGCATGCAGTCCATGTATGACATCACATTGCAGCTGATTCCTAAAAACAGCACAACTCTCCTGTCATATACATTTAGTTTTTATGCAGTATGCTCCTAAAACAGTCTCCTGTCTTATACTGGATCTTTGACTTGTTTTTATGATGCAGATTCCTAAAAACCGCACAACTCCTATGTCATGTACTGGATCTTTGACTTGTGTTTAAGCAGCAGATTCCTAAAAACAGCACAATTATTTGTCATACACTGAATCTTTGACTAGTGTTTAAGCAGCAGATTCCTAAAAGCAGCACAAGTTTCCTGTCATATACAGGATCTTTGACTAGTTTATGTATATGCTGCAGATTCCTAAAACAGCACAACTCTCCTGTCATATACTGGATCTTTGACTAGTTTATGTATATGCTGCAGATTCCTAAAAACAGCACAACTCTCCTGTCATATACAGGATCTTTGACTAGTTTATGTATATGCCGCAGATTCCTAAAAACAGCACAACTCTCCTGTCATATACTGGATCTTTGACTAGTTTATGTATATGCTGCAGATTCCTAAAAACAGCACAACTCTCCTGTCATATACTGGATATTTGACTAGTTTATGTATATGCTGCAGATTCCTAAAAACAGCAAAACTCTCCTGTCATATACTGGATCTTTGACTTGTGTTTAAGCAGCAGATTCCTAAAAACAGCAAAACTCTCCTGTCATATACTGGATCTTTGACTTGTGTTTAAGCAGCAGATTCCTAAAAACAGCACAATTATTTGTCATATGATAGATCTTTGACTAGTGTTTAAGCAACAGATTCCTAAAAGCAGCACAAGTTTCCTGTCATATACAGGATTTTGGACTTGTGTTTGTTTAAGCAGATGGTTCCAAAAAAAAACATCAGGACTCTTCTCATCGTACACAGGATCTTTGACTTGTGTTTGCTTGTGCAGATCATTCCTAAAAACAGCAGAACTCTCCTGTCGTACACAGGATCTTTGACTTCTGTTTGTTTATGCAGCTGATTCCTAAAAACAACAGAACCCTTTTGTCGTATACAGGATCTTTAAAAAGTGTTTTGCAGCAAAAAAACGCCCAAATCATTAACATTTTCCTGTAATATACAGGATCTTTGATTATTTGCATTATGTCCTTAAAGACAGCATAGACGCTACGATACAGAGTGCTCTTGTCAGATACAATTCCAACACCAACCATTTCGACTCATTCGGAACATTCAAATTTTTTTGCGTTTTCCCCAAAAAAAATCCCTTTTTTCCCGAAATCCCCAAATTTCCATGAAATTCCCATTGAAAAGAATGGGACATTTTTCAAAGTTCCACAACTTCCACTCAAACCGTTCCAACTTCAAAATATTCAGCCTGTTCAAGAATTGTGTGCTCAGTTCAAAAACTGTAAAAAAAAATAAAAAATTCCGGATTTCCAAGAATTTTCCGTTTTTAGGGACATTTTTCCCATGAATTGGCCATTTTTCAAACTTCCACCATTTCCAAATTTTTCAACCGATTCAAACCATTCCACCTTCAACACATTCCACTCATCGTGGAAATTGAAACTATCATTTTTTCAAGTAAAAAAAATTTCCAGGAATTCCGAGAATTCCAGTTTTTTCAAACCCTTTTTTGACCATTTTTTCTGGCGACTACTCCATCCACATTTTTCAACCCATTTAAACCGTTCCACCGTCAAAACATTCCTCTTAATCAAGACAAAAAACAACGTTGTTTTTTTCGAACTGGAAACATTTCTGGTTTTCCCGAAATTCCAGGAATTCCGTAAAACCATTTCTCAATTAAAAATGTTACTACGTCAACATTTCTCAATCGATTTGAACAATTCCAACACCAACCATTTTAACTCATTCGGAACATTCACATTTTTTTGCATTTTCCCCCCAAAAAATCCCCTTTTTCCCGAAATCCCCAAATTTCCATGAAATTCCCATTGAAAAGAATGGGACATTTTTCAAAGTTCCACAACTTCCACTCAAACCATTCCAACTTCAAAATATTCAGCCTGTTCAAGAATTATGTGCTCCCTTTCAAAAACTGTAAAAAAAAAAAAAAAATCCCGGATTTCCAAGAACTCTCCGTTTTTAGGGAAATTTTTCCCATTCCAAATGAATTATCCATTTTTCACACTTCCACAATTCCAACATTTTCAACCTATTCAAACCATTCCACCTTCCACTCATCCTGGACATTCAAACTAAGTCTTTCCCAAGTTCCAAACCAAATTCCGGTTTTCCTGGAAATTCAAATGCATTCCAACATTCAAACTATTCTTACATTCGTACTTCATTCTGTCAGCACTGGAGCATTCACATGCAATTCCTTCAGTAAGTGCCTGATCTAGTTCATTTATAAACTACCACATTTTCTCCGACTTAACTTTCAGATTGTAGCCAAAGGCTCATTTTTGGCTGTTTTTATCTGCAAAACGTAGAAAGCCGGTCATTGAAAGTAATGCATACATTAAACCGGTCCCTGGTGGAAAAAAGGTTGGGGACCCCTGCCTTAATGCACTATTAAAACAACTGTAGATTTAACAGTTAAAAAAATAAAAACAACTGGCTGCTCAGGCGTCAGAATTGTACCGTAAAAATGAAAGTTGTATCGTTTTTTGTAGAGATGTCCGATAATATCGGCCGATAAATGCTTTAAAATGTAATATCGGAAATTATGAATAACTTTTTAAAACGCCACTGTACAGAGCGGTACATATCCGGTAAAACACGGACGTAGGGCATACTTGCCAACCCTCCCGATTTTCCCGGGAGACTCCTGAATTTCAGTGCCCCTCCGGAAAATCTCCCGGGGCAACCATTCTCCCGAATTTCTCCCCACCCGAACAACAATATCGGGGGCGTGCCTTAAAGCCACTGCCTTTAGCGTCCTCTACAACCGTCGTCACGTCCGCTTTCCCTCCATACAAACAGCGTGCCGGCCCAGTCACATAATATATGCAGCTTTTACACACACACAAGTGAATGCCACGCATACTTGGTCAACAGCCATACAGGTCACACTGAGGGTGGCCGTGTAAACAACTTAAACACTGTTACAAATATGCGCCACACCAAACAAGAATGACAAACACATTTCGGGAGAACATCCGCACCGTAACACAACAGAACAAATACCCAGAACCCCTTGCAGCACTAACTCTTCCGGGACGCTACAATATACACTACCGTTCAAAAGTTTGGGGTCACCCAAACAATTTTGTGGAATAGCTTTCATTTCTAAGAACAAGAATAGACTGTCGAGTTTCACATGAAAGTTCTCTTTTTCTGGCCATTTTGAGTGTTTAATTGACCCCACAAGTGTGATGCTCCAGAAACTCAATCTGCTCAAAGGAAGGTCAGTTTTGTAGCTTCTGTAACGAGCTAAACTGTTTTCAGATGTGTGAACATGATTGCACAAGGGTTTTCTAATCATCAATTAGCCTTCTGAGCCAATGAGCAAACACATTGTACCATTAGAACACTGGAGTGATAGTTGCTGGAAATGGGCCTCTTTACACCTATGTAGATATTGCACCAAAAACCAGACATTTGCAGCTAGAATAGTCATTTACCACATTAGCAATGTATAGAGTGTATTTCTTTCAAGTTAAGACTAGTTTAAAGTTATCTTCATTGAAAAGTACAGTGCTTTTCCTTCAAAAATAAGGACATTTCAATGTGACCCCAAACTTTTGAACGGTAATGTACACCCTCCGTACTCTGGACTGAAGCTGTGTGCCTTCATTGTTTTTGTAGCTGTTGTTTTGAGGCATGTTAAAAAAAAAAAAGCACTTTGTGACTTCAATAATAAATATGGCAGTGCCATGTTGGCACTTTTTTCCCATAACTGGAGTTAAAGTTGTTCTCTTATTTTGGAAAACCTTGTTTTTGATTGATTGATTGGAACTTGTATTAGTAGATTGCACAGTACAGTACATATTCCGTACAATTGACCACTAAATGGTAAGTTTTTCAACTTGTTTAAGTCGGGGTGCACGTTAATCAATTCATGGTAAAGTTACATTGTTTAATGCATCCAGCGGGGCATCACAGCAAAATTAGGCATAATAATGTGTTCATTCCACCACTGTATATATCGGTATCGGTTGATATCGGAATCGGTAGTTAAGATTTGGACGATATCGGCAAAAAAGCCATTATCGGACATCTCTAGTTTTTTTTGTTTTCAATTTACAGTAATTTGGTGTAAAAAAAACAACCAAACACCATAAAAGTTAAAGGCCTACTGAAAGCCACTACTACCGACCACGCAGTCTGATAGTTTATATATCAATGATGAAATCTTAACATTGCAAAACATGCCAATACGGCCGGGTTAACTTATAAAGTGTAATTTTAAATTTCCCGCCACACTTCCGCTTGATAACGTCTATGTATGATGACGTATGCGCGTGACGGAATGAGTTGATGCGGAAGTATTGGTACACCATTCAATCCAAAACAAAATAGCTCTGTTTTCATGTCAAAATTCCACAGTATTCTGGACATCTGTGTTGGTGAATCTTTTGCAATTTGTTTAATGAACAATGGAGGCTGCAAAGCAGAAAGCTGTAGGTGGGATCGGTGTATTAGCGGCTGGCTGCAGCAACACAACCAGGAAGACAGAGATGGATAGCAGACGCGTTAGCCGCCGAACTCACCTTAACTTCCTCCATCTCGCCGACCGCATGTGTGATCGGGTGAAGTCCTTCGTCGCACCGTCGATTTGCTGGAACGCAGGTGAGCACGGGTGTTGATGGGCAGATGAGGGCTGGCTGGCGTAGGTGGATAGCTAATGTTTTTAGCATAGCTCTGTGAGGTCCCGTTGCTAAGTTAGCTTCAATGGCGTCGTTAGCAACAGCATTGTTAAGCTTCGCCAGGCTGGAAAGAATTAACCCTGTATTTACATGTCCATGGTTTAATAGTATTGTTGATTTTCTGTCTATCCTTCCAGTCAGGGATTTATTTATTTTGTTTCTATATGCAGTTAAGCACGACGCTATCACGTTAGCTCCGTAGCTAAAGTGTTTCGTCGATGTATTGTCGTGGAGATAAAAGTCACTGTGAATGTCCATTTCGCGTTCTCGACTCTCATTTTCAAGAGGATATAGTATCCCAGGTGGTTTAAAATACAAATCCGTGATCCACAATAGAAAAAGGAGAGAGTGTGGAATCCAATGAGCCAGCTTGTACCTAAGTTACGGTCAGAGCGAAAAAAGATCCGTCCTGCACTGCACTCTAGTCCTTCACTCTCACGTTCCTCATCCACGAATCTTTCATCCTCGCTCAAATTAATGGGGTAATCGTCACTTTCTCGCTCCGAATCGCTCTAGCTGCGTTGAAAACAATAGGAAAATATGAGGAGCCTTTCAATTGACTACGTCACGCTACTTCCGGTACAGCCAAGGCTTTTTTTTTTTATCAGATACCAAAAGTTGCGATCTTTATCGTCGTTGTTCTATACTAAATCCTTTCAGCAAAATATGGCAATATCGCAAAATGATCAAGTATGACACATAGAATGAATCTGCTATCCCCGTTTAAATAAAAAAAATTCATTTCAGTAGGCCTTTAAGGTAAAGGAGCGTGTTTGCTCAAAATGCAACGACATTTCGTTCTTATCTGTACTGTAAAGTTCAAATGTGTTTATAGATGTTTGTGATGAATCACATGAATTAATGAGTTAACTTGGACATCCCTAGTCTAAATCTGTACACGCTGGAAGTTGCCCGGCATCCCAGAAATAACTCTTTGACCTTTTTCGAGGTCCCGCCGTATTTGTGTCATTGTCAGAGTGGTGGTCAAGGTGCAGGCGGGCAGACAACCCCTCCGCATTCCTCTTATGGTCACGACGCCTCGCGGGAAGCCAAGAACGGCAGCACCCGCCTCCCCTCCCGGCGGTCCACAGAGGCCTGCTATTAGCTAGCGGCTAAGCATGGCCTCGGCATGACGCACACCGAATGTGACGCACACAAACTCGTTAGTTTATGGTTTGCCGTGATTGTCGAGGAGATTGTCTTCACCTCATTGAATGAACAAATGCTGTGCAAGTGTAGTAAGATGAATCACGTCTGCATGTCCTTACACGTCTTTGTTTCACAGCGATCCCACGCTCGCTGTTTACAAACTCAACTAACAGGTGTTTGCCTCGTTTATGTAGTCCCATGTTTCATTTCATTCATGTTTTTGGATAGATCTGTAAAGTGATTGCTGTTTATCGTCCCCAAAGACGCCGCACTAGCAGCAGCCTGCATGTGTGACATTTAAAGGGGAACTGCGCTTGTTTGGGAATATTTTCCATCATTCACAATGCTCTAAATAGTAAACAAATGCTAGCAAAAGTCAGCTAACAATCACTCAAAAAAAAAAAAACCCATCCGAAAGCCTCCATCGTTTTATATACACGCTGTCAGTAGGTATGTCGTAGTAACAGGCACATTAATAATAACGTGTAATATTTACGTATTTTTGTAAGTATACATGTCATGTAGTAACATTCGTAACGTGTAATATTTACAGATGTTTTTAATTATACAGTACAGGCACACTCATAGCGTGTAATATTTACGTATCAGGCACATTCATAATAACGTGTAATATTTACGTATTTTTGTAAGTATATATGTTGTGTAGTAACAGGCACACTCATAACGTGTAATTTTTTTTTTTTTTTTTTTTTTTTTTTTTTTTTAATGTAATATTTTTAAGTTTTTTTGTAAGTATATATGTTGTGTAGCAACAGGCACACTCATAACATGTAATAATTACGTAATTTGGTACGTATATATGTCATGTAGTAACAGGTACACTCATAACGTGTAATATTTCCGGGTTTTTTTGTAAGTATATATGTTGGGTAGTAACAGGCACACTCATAACATGTAATAATTACGTATTTTTGTACGTATATATGTCATGTAGTAACAGGTACACTCATAACGTGTAATATTTACGTATTTGTTTAAGTATACAGTATATGTCATGTATTAACAGGCACACTCATAACGTATAATATTTACGTATTTTTGTAAGTATATATGTCATACAGTAACAGGCACATTCATAATAACGTGTAAGATTTACGTATTTTTGAAAGTATATATGTTGTGTAGTAACAGGCACACTCATAACATGTAATAATTACGTATTTTTGTACGTATATATGTCATGTACAAACAGGTACACTCATAACGTGTAATATTTACGTATTTGTTTAAGTATACAGTATATGTCATGTATTAACAGGCACACTCATAATGTGTAATATTTACGTATTTTTGTAAGTATGTATGTCATATAGTAACAGGCACATTCATAATAACGTGTAATATTTACGTATTTTTTTAAGTATATATGTTGTGTAGTAACAGGCACACTCATAACGTGTAATATTTACGTATTTTTGTAAGTATGTATGTCATATAGTAACAGGCACATTCATAATAACGTGTAATATTTACGGATTTTTTTAAATTATACAGTATATGTCATGTAGTAACAGGCACACTTATAGTGTGTAATATTTACATATTTTTGTAAGTATATATGTTGTGTAGTTACAGGCACACTCATAACGTGTAATATTTACATATTTTTGTAAGTATGTATGTCATATAGTAACAGGCACATTCATAATAACGTGTAATATTTACATATTTTTGTAAGTATGTATGTCATATAGTAACAGACACATTCATAATAACGTGTAATATTTACATATTTTTGTAAGTATATATGTTGTGTAGTAACAGGCACACTCATAACGTGTAATATTTATGTATTTTTGTAAGTATGTATGTCATATAGTAACAGGCACATTCATAATAACGTGTAATATTTACATATTTTTGTAAGTGTATATATTGTGTAGTAACAGGCACACTCATAACGTGTAATATTTTTAAATTTTTTTGTAAGTATATAGTATGTTGTGTAGTAACAGGCACCCTCATAACATGTAATAATTACATATTTTTGTACATATATGTCATGTAGTAAGAGGTACACATAACATAATTAAGTATTTGTTTAAGTATACAGTATATGTCATGTAGTAACAGGCACACTCATAGCGTGTAATATTTACATATTTTTGTAAGTATATATGTCATACAGTAACAGGCACATTCATAATAACGTGTAATATTTACGTATTTTTGTAAGTATATATGTTGTGTAGTAACAGGCACACTCATAACGTGTAATATTTATATATTTTTGTAAGTATGTATGTCATATAGTAACAGGCTATTTCATAATAACGTGTAATATTTACATATTTTTGTAAGTATATATGTTGTGTAGTAACAGGCACACTCATAACGTATATAATATTTACGTATTTTTGTAAGTATATATGTCATACAGTAACAGGCACATTCATAATAACGTGTAATATTTACGTATTTTTGCAAGTATATATGTTGTGTAGTAACAGGCACACTCGTAACGTGTAATATTTACATATTTTTGTAAGTATGTATGTCATATAGTAACAGGCTATTTCATAATAACGTGTATTATTTACGTATTTTTGTAAATATATATGTTGTGTAGTAACAGGCACACTCATAACGTGTAATATTTACGTATTTTTGTAAGTATGTATGTCATACAGCAGGGGTCACCAACGCGGTGCCCGCGGGCACCAGGTAGCCCGTAAGGACCAGATGAGTAGCCCGCTGGCCTGTTCTAAAAATAGCTCAAATAGCAGCACTTACCAGTGAGCTGCCTCTATTTTTAAAATTGTATTTATTTACTAGCAATCTGGTCTCGCTTTGCCCGACATTTTTAATTCTAAGAGAGACAAAACTCAAATAGAATTTGAAAATCCAAGAAAATATATTAAAGACTTGGTCTTCACTTGTTTAAATGAATTCATTAATTTTTTTTACTTTGCTTCTAATAACTTTCAGAAAGACACATTTAGAGAAAAAATACAACCTTAAAAATGATTTTAGGATTTTTAAACACATATACCTTTTTACCTTTTAAATTCCTTGCTCTTCTTTCCTGACAATTTAAATCAATGTTCAAGTAAATGTATTTTTTTTAATTGTAAAGAATAATAAATAAATTGTAATTTAATTCTTCATTTTAGCTTCTGTTTTTTCGACGAAGAATATTTGTGAAATATTTCTTCCAACTTATTATGATTAAAATTCAAAAAAATTATTCTGGCAAATCTAGAAAATCTGTAGAATCAAATTTAAATCTTATTTCAAAGTCTTTTGAATTTCTTTTAAAATTTTTGTTCTGGAAAATCTAGAAGAAATAATGATTTGTCTTTGTTAGAAATATAGCTTGGTCCAATTTGTTATATATTCTAACAAAGTGTAGATTGGATTTTAACCTATTTAAAACATGTCATCAAAATTCTAAAATTAATCTTAATCAGGAAAAATTACTAATGATGTTCCATAAATTATTTTTTTAAAGTTTTTGTCTTCTTTTTTTCGGTTGAATTTAGAATTTTAAAGATTCGAAATTGAAGATAAACTATGTTTCAAAATTTAATTGTCATTTTTTTCGTGTTTTCTCCTCTTTTAAACCGTTCAATTAAGTGTAAATATCATTAATTATTAATAATAACATAGAGTTAAAGGTAAATTGAGCAAATTGGCTATTTCTGGCAATTTATTTAAGTGTGTATCAAAATGGTAGCCCTTCGCATTAATCAGTACCCAAGAAGTAGCTCTTGCTTTCAAAAAGGTTGGTGACCCCTGTCATACAGTAACAGGCACATTCATAATAACGTGTAATATTTACATATTTTTGTAAGTATATATGTTTCGTAGTAACAGGCACACTCATAACGTGTAATATTTTTACATTTTTTTGTAAGTATATAGTATGTTGTGTAGTAACAGGCACCCTCATAACATGTAATAATTACATATTTTTGTGCATATGTCATGTAGTAAGAGGTACACTCATAACGTAATTAAGTATTTGTTTAAGTATACAGTATATGTCATGTAGTAACAGGCACACTCATAGTGTGTAAAATTTACATATTTTTGTAAGTATATATGTCATGCAGTAACAGGCACATTCATAATAACGTGTAATATTTACGTATTTGTGTAAGTATATATGTTGTGTAGTAACAGGCACACTTATAACGTGTAATATTTACGTATTTTTGTAAGTATGTATGTCATATAGTAACAGACACATTCATAATAACGTGTAATATTTACGTATTTTTGTAAGTATATATGTTGTGTAGTAATAGGCACACTCATAACGTGTAATATTTACGTATTTTTGTAAGTATGTATGTCATATAGTAACAGGCTATTTCATAATAACGTGTAATATTTACATATTTTTGTAAGTATATATGTTGTGTAGTAACAGGCACACTCATAACGTGTAATATTTACATATTTTTGTAAGTATGTATGTCATATAGTAACAGGCGCATTCATAATAACGTGTAATATTTACAGATTTTTTTTAATTATACAGTATATGTCATGTAGTAACAGGCACACTTATAGTGTGTAATATTTACATATTTTTGTAAGTATATATGTTGTGTAGTTACAGGCACACTCATAACGTGTAATATTTACATATTTTTGTAAGTATATATGTCATATAGTAACAGGCACATTCATAATAACGTGTAATATTTACATATTTTTGTAAGTATATATGTCATATAGTAACAGACACATTCATAATAACGTGTAATATTTACATATTTTTGTAAGTATATATGTTGTGTAGTAACAGGCACACTCATAACGTGTAATATTTATGTATTTTTGTAAGTATGTATGTCATATAGCAACAGGCACATTCATAATAACGTGTAATATTTACATATTTTTGTAAGTATATATGTTTTGTAGTAACAGACACATTCATAATAACGTGTAATATTTACATATTTTTGTAAGTATATATGTTGTGTAGTAACAGGCACACTCATAACGTGTAATATTTATGTATTTTTGTAAGTATGTATGTCATATAGTAACAGGCACACTCATAGCGTGTAATATTTACATATTTTTGTAAGTATATATGTCATACAGTAACAGGCACATTCATAATAACGTGTAATATTTACGTATTTGTGTAAGTATATATGTTGTGTAGTAACAGGCACACTCATAACGTGTAATATTTTTACATTTTTTTGTAAGTATATAGTATGTTGTGTAGTAACAGGCACCCTCATAACATGTAATAATTACATATTTTTGTACATATATGTCATGTAGTAAGAGGTACACATAACATAATTAAGTATTTGTTTAAGTATACAGTATATGTCATGTAGTAACAGGCACACTCATAGCGTGTAATATTTACATATTTTTGTAAGTATATATGTCATACAGTAACAGGCACATTCATAATAACGTGTAATATTTACGTATTTTTGTAAGTATATATGTTGTGTAGTAACAGGCACACTCATAACATGTAATATTTACATATTTTTGTAAGTATGTATGTCATACAGTAACAGGCACATTCATAATAACGTGTAATATTTACGTATTTTTGTAAGTATATATGTTGTGTAGTAATAGGCACACTCATAACGTGTAATATTTACATATTTTTGTAAGTATGTATGTCATATAGTAACAGGCACATTCATAATAACGTGTAATATTTACGTATTTTTGTAAGTATATATGTTGTGTACTAACAGGCACACTCATAACGTGTAATATTTACGTATTTTTGTAAGTATGTATGTCATACAGTAACAGGCACTCATAACGTGTAATATTTACGTATTTTTGTAAGTATATATGTTGTGTAGTAACAGGCACACTCATAACGTGTAATATTTTTACGTTTTTTTGTAAGTATATATGTTGTGTAGTAACAGGCACACTCATAACGTGTAATATTTACATATTTTTGTAAGTATATATGTCATACAGTAACAGGCACATTCATAATAACGTGTAATATTTACGTATATTTGTAACTATATATGTTGTGTAGTAACAGGCACATTCATAACGTGTAATATTTACGTATTTTTTAAGTATATATGTCATGTAGTAACAGGCACATTCATAACGTGTAATATTTACGTATTTTTTAAGTATATATGTCATGTAGTAACAGGCACATTCATAGTAATGTATTATATTTACGTATTTTTGTAAGTATATATGTTGTGTAGTAACAGGCACACTCATAACATGTAATATTATGGTTATATATTATAAGTGGAGTGTGTGGATGGTAGTTTGGTTGTCCAAGGTGAGTGGAGTGTGTGGATGGTAGTTTGGTTGTCCAAGGTGAGCGGAGTGTGTGGATGGTAGTTTGGTTGTCTTTTTCTGTGTTTATTGTTTGTATTTCTTATTGTGACCCTGACAAGTGTTGTGTTTGTGCAGTGGGCTTTTGGCGTGACGCTGTGGGAGCTGATGACGCTGGGCCAGACGCCGTACGTGGACATCGACCCCTTTGAGATGTCCGCCTACCTGAAGGACGGCTACCGGATAGCACAGCCCATCAACTGTCCCGATGAACTGTAAGTCACCATTCACAGCAGCACTCCTGTCATATAGAGGATCTTTGACCACTCTTTTTATGATAGGTCCCTAAAAGAACTAGAAACTCCTGTCATATATAGGATCGTTGACTAGTGTTTTTTCAGTAGGTCCTGTCATTTGGAGGATCTTTGACGAGTGTTTTTACAGTTTGTCCTTAAAAAAACTACAAACTCCTGTCATATAGGGGATCTTTGACGAGTGTTTTTACAGTAGGTCCTTAAAAGAACTACAAACTCCTGTCGTATAGGGGATCTTTGACGAGTGTTTTTACAGTAGGTTCTTTAATGAAACTCCTGTTATATAGAATATCTTTGATGAGTGTTTTTACAGTAGGTCCTTAGAAGAACTAGAAACTCCTGTCATATAGGGGATCTTTGACGAGTGTTTTTCAGTAGGTCCTTAAAAGAACTAGAAACTCCTGTCATATAGGGGATCTTTGACGAGTGTTTTTCAGTAGGTCCTTAAAAGAACTAGAAACTCCTGTCGTATAGGGGATCTTTGACGAGTGTTTTTACAGTAGGTTCTTTAATGAAACTCCTGTTATATAGAATATCTTTGATGAGTGTTTTTACAGTAGGTCCTTAGAAGAACTAGAAACTCCTGTCATATAGGGGATCTTTGACGAGTGTTTTTCAGTAGGTCCTTAAAAGAACTAGAAACTCCTGTCATATAGGGGATCTTTGACGAGTGTTTTTACAGTAGGTCCTTAAAAGAACTAGAAACTCCTGTCATATAGGGGATCTTTGACGAGTGTTTTTCAGTAGGTCCTTAAAAGAACTAGAAACTCCTGTCATATAGGGGATCTTTGACGAGTGTTTTTTACAGTTGGTTCTTAAAAGAAACCCCTGTTATATAGAGGGTCTTTGAGTGTTGTTACAGTAGGTCCTTAAAAGAACTAGAAACTCCTGTCATATAGAGGATCTTTGACAAGTGTTTTAATAGTAGGTCCTTCAAAGAACTACAAACTCCTGTCATATAGAGGATCTTTGACGAGTGTTTTTCAGTAGGTCCTTAAAAGAACTAGAAACTCCTGTCATATAGAGGATCTTTGACGAGTGTTTTTCAGTAGGTCCTTAAAAGAACTAGAAACTCCTGTCATATAGGGGATCTTTGACGAGTGTTTTTTACAGTAGGTTCTTAAAAGAAACCCCTGTTATATAGAGGATCTTTGAGTGTTGTTACAGTAGGTCCTTAAAAGAACTAGAAACTCCTGTCATATAGAGGATCTTTGACAAGTGTTTTAATAGTAGGTCCTTCAAAGAACTACAAACTCCTGTCATATAGGGGATCTTTGACGAGTGTTTTTACAGTAGGTTCTTAAAAGAAACCCCTGTTATATAGAGGGTCTTTGAGTGTTGTTACAGTAGGTCCTTAAAAGAACTAGAAACTCCTGTCATATAGAGGATCTTTGACAAGTGTTTTAATAGTAGGTCCTTCAAAGAACTACAAACTCCTGTCATATAGAGGATCTTTGACGAGTGTTTTTCAGTAGGTCCTTAAAAGAACTAGAAACTCCTGTCATATAGAGGATCTTTGACGAGTGTTTTTCAGTAGGTCCTTAAAAGAACTAGAAACTCCTGTCATATAGGGGATCTTTGACGAGTGTTTTTTACAGTAGGTTCTTAAAAGAAACCCCTGTTATATAGAGGATCTTTGAGTGTTGTTACAGTAGGTCCTTAAAAGAACTAGAAACTCCTGTCATATAGAGGATCTTTGACCAGTCTTTTTACAGTAGGTCCTCAAAAGAAACTCCTGTCCTATATAGGGGATCTTTGATGAGTGTTTTTACAGTAGGTCCTTAAACGAACTAGAAACTCCTGTCATATAGAGGATCTTTGACGAGTGTTTTTACAGTAGGTCCTTAAAAGAACTAAAAACTCCTGGCAGTGTTATGAAGAGTGTTTTTACACAGGATCTTTGGCGCGACATTTTGCAGTAATTCCTGAAAAACAGCACAGCACTCCTGTCATATTAAGGATCTTTGATGATCATTTTTGCAATAAGTTTTTATCATCAGCAGAGCTAAAATATAGGATCCTTGAATAGTGTTTTTGCAGTAGGTTCTTAAGAACAGCAGAACACTTCGGTCATATACAGGATCTTTGACTCGTGTTTTGGCAGAAGGTTCTTAAAAACAGCCGAGCGTCCTTTTCAAATATAGGATCTTTGGCTAGTGTTTTTGCAGTAGGTTCTTAAAAAAAACATAGCATTCTTTTAAAATATAGGATCTTTGACTAGTGTTTTTCCAGTAGGTCCTTAAAAACAGCAGAACAGTCCTGTCATATCGGGGATCTTTGACTGTTTTTACAGTAGGTCCTTGAAAAGAGCAGAACGATCCTGTCATATTGAAGATCTTTGACTAGTGTTTTCACTGTAGGTTCTTAAAAACAACAGAGCGTTCTTTTAAAATATAGGATCTTTGACTGGTGTTTTTACAGCACGTTCTTAAAAACAGCACAACAATCCTGTCTTATAGAGGATCTTTTTACTATTATTTTTGCAGTAGATCCCTAAAAATAGCAGAACACTCCTGTCATATAAAGGATCTTTGACCAGTGTTTTTGCAGTTAGTCCTTAAAAAGGGAAGAACAATCACGTCATATAAAGGATCTTTGACCAGTGTTTTTGCTGTTAGTCCTTAAAAAGGGAAGAACAATCACGTCATATAGAGGATCTTTGACCAGTGTTTTTGCTGTTAGTCCTTAAAAAGGGAAGAACAATCACGTCATATAGAGGATCTTTGACTGGTGTTTTTGCAGTTAGTCCTAAAAAGGGAAGAACAATCACGCCATATAGAGGATCTTTGACCAGTGTTTTTGCAGTTAGTCCTTAAAAAGGGAAGAACACTCCTGTCATATAGAGGATCTTTTGACTAGTGTTTTTGCAGTTAGTCCCTTAAAAAGGGAAGAACACTCCTGTCATATAGAGGATCTTTGACTAGTGTTTTTGCAGTTAGTCCTTAAAAAGGGAAGTACAATCACGTCATATAGAGGATCTTTGACTAGTGTTTTTGCAGTTAGTCCTTAAAAAGGGAAGAACAATCACGCCATATAGAGGATCTTTGACTAGTGTTTTTGCAGTTAGTCCTTAAAAAGGGAAGTACAATCACGTCATATAGAGGATCTTTGACTAGTGTTTTTGCAGTTAGTCCTTAAAAAGGGAAAAACAATCACGTCATATAGAGGATCTTTGACTAGTGTTTTTGCAGTTAGTCCTTAAAAAGGGAAGAACACTCCTGTCATATAGAGGATCTTTGACTAGTGTTTTTGCAGTTAGTCCTTAAAAAGGGAAGAACAATCACGCCATATAGAGGATCTTTGACTAGTGTTTTTGCAGTTAGTCCTTAAAAAGGGAAGAACAATCACGCCATATAGAGGATCTTTGACTAGTGTTTTTGCAGTTAGTCCTTAAAAAGGAAGAACAATCACGTCATATAGAGGATCTTTGACTAGTGTTTTTGCAGTTAGTCCTTAAAAGGGAAGAACAATCACGCCATATAGAGGATCTTTGACTAGTGTTTTTGCAGTTAGTCCTTAAAAGGGAAGAACAATCACGTCATATAGAGGATCTTTGACTGGTGTTTTTGCAGTTAGTCTTAAAAAGGGAAGAACAATCACGTCATATAGAGGATCTTTGACTAGTGTTTTTGCAGTTAGTCCTTAAAAAGGGAAGAACACTCCTGTCATATAGAGGATCTTTGACTAGTGTTTTTGCAGTTAGTCCTTAAAAAGGGAAGTACAATCACGTCATATAGAGGATCTTTGACTAGTGTTTTTGCAGTTAGTCCTTAAAAAGGGAAGAACAATCACGCCATATAGAGGATCTTTGACTAGTGTTTTTGCAGTTAGTCTTAAAAAGGGAAGAACAATCACGCCATATAGAGGATCTTTGACTAGTGTTTTTGCAGTTAGTCCTTAAAAAGGGAAGAACAATCACGTCATATAGAGGATCTTTGACTAGTGTTTTTTGCAGTTAGTCCTTAAAAAGGGAAGAACAATCACGTCATATAAAGGATCTTTGACCAGTGTTTTTGCTGTTAGTCCTTAAAAAGGGAAGAACATCACGTCATATAGAGGATCTTTGACCAGTGTTTTTGCTGTTAGTCCCTTAAAAAGGGAAGAACAATCACGTCATATAGAGGATCTTTGACTGGTGTTTTTGCAGTTAGTCCTTAAAAAGGGAAGAACAATCACGCCATATAAGAGGATCTTTGACCAGTGTTTTTGCAGTTAGTCCTTAAAAAGGGAAGAACACTCCTGTCATAGAGGATCTTTGACTAGTGTTTTTGCAGTTAGTCCTTAAAAAGGGAAGAACACTCCTGTCATATAGAGGATCTTTGACTAGTGTTTTTGCAGTTAGTCTTAAAAAGGGAAGTACAATCACGTCATATAGAGGATCTTTGACTAGTGTTTTTGCAGGTTAGTCCTTAAAAAGGAAGAACAATCACGCCATATAGAGGATCTTTGACTAGTGTTTTTGCAGTTAGTCCTTAAAAAGGGAAGTACAATCACGTCATATAGAGGATCTTTGACTAGTGTTTTTGCAGTTAGTCCTTAAAAAGGGAAAAACAATCACGTCATATAGAGGATCTTTGACTAGTGTTTTTGCAGTTAGTCCTTAAAAAGGGAAGAACACTCCTGTCATATAGAGGATCTTTGACTAGTGTTTTTGCAGGTTAGTCCTTAAAAAGGGAAGAACACTCCTGTCATATAGAGGATCTTTGACTAGTGTTTTTGCAGTTAGTCCTTAAAAAGGGAAGAACAATCACGCCATATAGAGGATCTTTGACTAGTGTTTTTGCAGTTAGTCCTTAAAAAGGGAAGAACAATCACGCCATATAGAGGATCTTTGACTAGTGTTTTTGCAGTTAGTCCTTAAAAAGGGAAGAACAATCACGTCATATAGGAGGATCTTTGACTAGTGTTTTTGCAGTTAGTCTTAAAAAGGGAAGAACAATCACGCCATATAGAGGATCTTTGACTAGTGTTTTTGCAGTTAGTCCTTAAAAAGGGAAGAACAATCACGTCATATAGAGGATCTTTGACTAGTGTTTTTGCAGTTAGTCCTTAAAAAGGGAAGAACACTCCTGTCATATAGAGGATCTTTGACTAGTGTTTTTGCAGTTAGTCCTTAAAAAGGGAAGTACAATCACGTCATATAGAGGATCTTTGACTAGTGTTTTTGCAGTTAGTCCTTAAAAAGGGAAGAACAATCACGCCATATAGAGGATCTTTGACTAGTGTTTTTGCAGTTAGTCCTTAAAAAGGGAAGAACAATCACGCCATATAGAGGATCTTTGACTAGTGTTTTTGCAGTTAGTCCTTAAAAAGGAAGAACAATCACGTCATATAGAGGATCTTTGACTAGTGTTTTTGCAGTTAGTCCTTAAAAAGGGAAGAACAATCACGCCATATAGAGGATCTTTGACTAGTGTTTTTGCAGTTAGTCCTTAAAAAGGGAAGAACAATCACGCCATATAGAGGATCTTTGACTGGTGTTTTTGCAGTTAGTCCTTAAAAAGGGAAGAACAATCACGTCATATAGAGGATCTTTGACTAGTGTTTTTGCAGTTAGTCCTTAAAAAGGGAAGAACAATCCACGCCATATAGAGGATCTTTGACTAGTGTTTTTGCAGTTATTCCTTAAAAAGGGAAGAACAATCACGCCATATAGAGGATCTTTGACTAGTGTTTTTGCAGTTTAGTCCTTAAAAAGGGAAGAACAATCACGCCATATAGAGGATCTTTGACTAGTGTTTTTGCAGTTAGTCCTTAAAAAGGGAAGAACAATCACGCCATATAGAGGATCTTTGACTAGTGTTTTTGCAGTTAGTCCTTAAAAAGGGAAAGAACAATCACGCCATATAGAGGATCTTTGACTAGTGTTTTTGCAGTTAGTCCTTAAAAAGGGAAGAACAATCACGTCATATAGAGATCTTTGACTAGTGTTTTTGCAGTTAGTCCTTAAAAAGGGAAGAACAATCACGTCATATAGAGGATCTTTGACTGGTGTTTTTGCAGTTACTCCTTAAAAAGGGAAAAACAATCACGTCATATAGAGGATCTTTGACTAGTGTTTTTGCAGTTAGTCCTTAAAAAGGGAAGAACAATCACGCCATATAGAGGATCTTTGACTAGTGTTTTTGCAGTTAGTCCTTAAAAAGGGAAGAACAATCATATCATATAGAGGATCTTTGACTAGTGTTTTTGCAGTTAGTCCTTAAAAAGGGAAGAACAATCACGCCATATAGAGGATCTTTGACTGGTGTTTTTGCAGTTAGTCCTTAAAAAGGGAAGAACAATCACGCCATATAGAGGATCTTTGACTGGTGTTTTTGCAGTTAGTCCTTAAAAAGGGAAGAACAATCACGTCATAGAGGATCTTTGACTGGTGTTTTTGCAGTTAGTCCTTAAAAAGGGGAAGAACAATCACGCCATAGAGGATCTTTGACTGGTGTTTTTGCAGTTAGTCCTTAAAAAGGGAAGAACAATCACGTCATATAGAGGATCTTTGACTAGTGTTTTTGCAGTTAGTCCTTAAAAAGGGAAGAACAATCACGTCATGTAGAGGATCTTTGACTAGTGTTTTTGCAGTTAGTCCTTAAAAAGGGAAGAACAATCACGTCATATAGAGGATCTTTGACTAGTGTTTTTGCAGTTAGTCCTCAAAAAGGGAAGAACAATCACGCCATATAGAGGATCTTTGACTAGTGTTTTTGCAGTTAGTCCTTAAAAAGGGAAGAACAATCACGCCATATAGAGGATCTTTGACTAGTGTTTTTGCAGTTAGTCCTTAAAAAGGGAAGAACAATCACGTCATATAGAGGATCTTTGACTAGTGTTTTTGCAGTTAGTCCTTAAAAAGGGAAGAACAATCACGTCATATAGAGGATCTTTGACTAGTGTTTTTGCAGTTAGTCCTTAAAAAGGGAAGAACAATCACGTCATATAGAGGATCTTTGACTGGTGTTTTTGCAGTTAGTCCTTAAAAAGGGAAGAACAATCACGTCATATAGAGGATCTTTGACTAGTGTTTTTGCAGTTAGTCCTTAAAAAGGGAAGAACAATCACGTCATATAGAGGATCTTTGACTAGTGTTTTTGCAGTTAGTCCTTAAAAAGGGAAGAACACTCCTGTCATATAGAGGATCTTTGACTAGTGTTTTTGCAGTTAGTCCTTAAAAACGGAAGAACAATCACGCCATATAGAGGATCTTTGACTAGTGTTTTTGCAGTTAGTCCTTAAAAAGGGAAGAACAATCACGTCATATAGAGGATCTTTGACTAGTGTTTTTGCAGCTAGTCCTTAAAAAGGGAAGAACAATCACGCCATATAGAGGATCTTTGACTAGTGTTTTTGCAGTTAGTCCTTAAAAAGGGAAGAACAATCACGTCATATAGAGGATCTTTGACTAGTGTTTTTGCAGTTAGTCCTTAAAAAGGGAAGAACAATCACGTCATATAGAGGATCTTTGACTAGTGTTTTTGCAGTTAGTCCTTAAAAAGGGAAGAACAATCTCGCCATATAGAGGATCTTTGACTAGTGTTTTTGCAGTTAGTCCTTAAAAAGGGAAGAACAATCACGCCATATAGAGGATCTTTGACTAGTGTTTTTGCAGTTAGTCCTCAAAAAGGGAAGAACAATCACGTCATATAGAGGATCTTTGACTAGTGTTTTTGCAGTTAGTCCTTAAAAAGGGAAGAACAATCACGTCATATAGAGGATCTTTGACTAGTGTTTTTGCAGTTAGTCCTTAAAAAGGGAAGAACAATCACGTCATATAGAGGATCTTTGACTAGTGTTTTTGCAGTTAGTCCTTAAAAAGGGAAGAACAATCACGTCATATAGAGGATCTTTGACTAGTGTTTTTGCAGTTAGTCCTTAAAAAGGGAAGAACAATCTCGCCATATAGAGGATCTTTGACTAGTGTTTTTGCAGTTAGTCCTTAAAAAGGGAAGAACAATCACGCCATATAGAGGATCTTTGACTAGTGTTTTTGCAGTTAGTCCTCAAAAAGGGAAGAACAATCACGTCATATAGAGGATCTTTGACTAGTGTTTTTGCAGTTAGTCCTTAAAAAGGGAAGAACAATCACGTCATATAGAGGATCTTTGACTAGTGTTTTTGCAGTTAGTCCTTAAAAAGGGAAGAACAATCACGTCATATAGAGGATCTTTGACTAGTGTTTTTGCAGTTAGTCCTTAAAAAGGGAAGAACAATCACGTCATATAGAGGATCTTTGACTGGTGTTTTTGCAGTTAGTCCTTAAAAAGGGAAGAACAATCACGTCATATAGAGGATCTTTGACTAGTGTTTTTGCAGTTAGTCCTTAAAAAGGGAAGAACAATCACGTCATATAGAGGATCTTTGACTAGTGTTTTTGCAGTTAGTCCTTAAAAAGGGAAGAACACTCCTGTCATATAGAGGATCTTTGACTAGTGTTTTTGCAGTTAGTCCTTAAAAAGGGAAGAACAATCACGTCATATAGAGGATCTTTGACTAGTGTTTTTGCAGTTAGTCCTTAAAAAGGGAAGAACAATCACGTCATATAGAGGATCTTTGACTAGTGTTTTTGCAGTTAGTCCTTAAAAAGGGAAGAACACTCCTGTCATATAGAGGATCTTTGACTAGTGTTTTTGCAGTTAGTCCTTAAAAACGGAAGAACAATCACGTCATATAGAGGATCTTTGACTAGTGTTTTTGCAGTTAGTCCTTAAAAAGGGAAGAACAATCACGCCATATAGAGGATCTTTGACTAGTGTTTTTGCAGTTAGTCCTTAAAAAGGGAAGAACAATCACGTCATATAGAGGATCTTTGACTAGTGTTTTTGCAGCTAGTCCTTAAAAAGGGAAGAACAATCACGCCATATAGAGGATCTTTGACTAGTGTTTTTGCAGTTAGTCCTTAAAAAGGGAAGAACAATCACGTCATATAGAGGATCTTTGACTAGTGTTTTTGCAGTTAGTCCTTAAAAAGGGAAGAACAATCACGTCATATAGAGGATCTTTGACTAGTGTTTTTGCAGTTAGTCCTTAAAAAGGGAAGAACAATCACGTCATATAGAGGATCTTTGACTAGTGTTTTTGCAGTTAGTCCTTAAAAAGGGAAGAACAATCACGCCATATAGAGGATCTTTGACTAGTGTTTTTGCAGTTAGTCCTTAAAAAGGGAAGAACAATCACGCCATATAGAGGATCTTTGACTAGTGTTTTTGCAGTTAGTCCTCAAAAAGGGAAGAACAATCACGCCATATAGAGGATCTTTGACTAGTGTTTTTGCAGTTAGTCCTTAAAAAGGGAAGAACAATCACGTCATATAGAGGATCTTTGACTAGTGTTTTTGCAGTTAGTCCTTAAAAAGGGAAGAACAATCACGTCATATAGAGGATCTTTGACTAGTGTTTTTGCAGTTAGTCCTTAAAAAGGGAAGAACAATCACGTCATATAGAGGATCTTTGACTGGTGTTTTTGCAGTTAGTCCTTAAAAAGGGAAGAACAATCACGTCATATAGAGGATCTTTGACTAGTGTTTTTGCAGTTAGTCCTTAAAAAGGGAAGAACAATCACGTCATATAGAGGATCTTTGACTAGTGTTTTTGCAGTTAGTCCTTAAAAAGGGAAGAACACTCCTGTCATATAGAGGATCTTTGACTAGTGTTTTTGCAGTTAGTCCTTAAAAACGGAAGAACAATCACGTCATATAGAGGATCTTTGACTAGTGTTTTTGCAGTTAGTCCTTAAAAAGGGAAGAACAATCACGCCATATAGAGGATCTTTGACTAGTGTTTTTGCAGTAGGTCCTACAGAGGGAAGAACAATCACGTCATATAGAGGATCTTTGACTGGTGTTTTTGCAGTTAGTCCTTAAAAAGGGAAGAACAATCACGTCATATAGAGGATCTTTGACTGGTGTTTTTGCAGTTAGTCCTTAAAAAGGGAAGAACAATCACGTCATATAGAGGATCTTTGACTAGTGTTTTTGCAGTTAGTCCTTAAAAAGGGAAGAACAATCACGTCATATAGAGGATCTTTGACTAGTGTTTTTGCAGTTAGTCCTTAAAAAGGGAAGAACACTCCTGTCATATAGAGGATCTTTGACTAGTGTTTTTGCAGTTAGTCCTTAAAAACGGAAGAACAATCACGTCATATAGAGGATCTTTGACTAGTGTTTTTGCAGTTAGTCCTTAAAAAGGGAAGAACAATCACGCCATATAGAGGATCTTTGACTAGTGTTTTTGCAGTTAGTCCTTAAAAAGGGAAGAACAATCACGTCATATAGAGGATCTTTGACTAGTGTTTTTGCAGTTAGTCCTTAAAAAGGGAAGAACAATCACGCCATATAGAGGATCTTTGACTAGTGTTTTTGCAGTAGGTCCTACAGAGGGAAGAACAATCACGTCATATAGAGGATCTTTGACTGGTGTTTTTGCAGTAGGTCCTACAGAGGGAAGAACAATCACGTCATATAGAGGATCTTTGACTAGTGTTTTTGCAGTAGGTCCTACAGAGGAATGTGTTGGTGAGAAAGTGCGGGTGTGTTGAGTTGCATGACTTTAGTGTTTTGATGAAGTCAGCGAGGTGTAAAGATCAATCATCTCTTCCTTCAATCAAAGATTTCCTGCAACACACAAAAGGCGATGAGGTGACGTTTCCAAAATAAAAGCGTACACTTCCTCCTGACGTCCCGCCACGCCTGACTTGGACTCCCGCCCACTTTGTGTTCCAGGTTTGCGGTCATGGCGTGCTGCTGGGCTCTGGACCCCGAGGAAAGACCCAAGTTCCAGCAGCTGGTGCAGTGTCTCACCGAGTTCCACGCCGCGTTGGGGGCTTACGTGTAACAGCCCCGCCCCCTTTTGGAAGAACCGCAGCACTAGAAGCTTCTAGTGGACTCAGTGTGCCTTTTTTCTACCGTCATGTTCTATAGGAGGAAGTTCCAGGACTCACCACATGGATTATACTCCCTGTTGGGTGTGGCTGCCATCACCACACTTTTCTCAGCTCTCTGAAGAAAACTCACACGGCTTCTCTTTTTGCCGGATAATTCCACGCAATGTCGCACACCTCAGGTCAGTGCGGGACAGGAAGTACTGCTCATACACAAAGTCAACATCTGCTTGATTTTCACAATAAAACACTGCTTTGTATTAAGACTCCTGCGTATATCACCCTTTTGTGTGTACGCTATGTCACCCTTTGGTGTGTACACTATGTCACCCTTTGGTGTGTACGCTATGTCACCCTTTGGTGTGTACACTATGTCACCCTTTTGTGTGTACGCTATGTCACCCTTTGGTGTGTACACTATGTCACCCTTTGGTGTGTACGCTATGTCACCCTTTGGTGTGTACGGTATGTCACCCTTTTGTGTGTACGCTATGTCACCCTTTTGTGTGTACGCTATGTCACCCTTTGGTGTGTACGGTATGTCACCCTTTTGTGTGTACGCTATGTCACCCTTTTGTGTGTACGGTATGTCACCCTTTTGTGTGTACGCTATGTCACCCTTTGGTGTGTACGCTATGTCACCCTTTTGTGTGTACGCTATGTCACCCTTTTGTGTGTACGGTATGTCACCCTTTTGTGTGTACGGTATGTCACCCTTTTGTGTGTACGGTATGTCACCCTTTGGTGTGTACGGTATGTCACCCTTTTGTGTGTACGCTATGTCACCTTTTTGTGTGTACGGTATGTCACCCTTTGGTGTGTACGGTATGTCACCCTTTTGTGTGTACGGTATGTCACCCTTTGGTGTGTACGGTATGTCACCCTTTGGTGTGTACGGTATGTCACCCTTTGGTGTGTACAGTATGTGTACGTCCCCCTTTAGTGTGTATGTCACCCTTTGGTGTGTATGTCACCCTTTGGTGTGTACGTCACCCTTTTGTGTGTATGTCACCCTTTGGTGTGTACGTCACCCTTTGGTGTGTACGTCACCCTTTGGTGTGTACGTCACCCTTTGGTGTGTACTTCACCCTTTGGTGTGTACAGTATGTCACCCTTTTGTGTGTACGCTATGTCACCCTTTTGTGTGTACGGTATGTCACCCTTTGGTGTGTACGGTATGTCACCCTTTTGTGTGTACGCTATGTCACCTTTTTGTGTGTACGGTATGTCACCCTTTGGTGTGTACGGTATGTCACCCTTTTGTGTGTACGGTATGTCACCCTTTGGTGTGTACGGTATGTCACCCTTTGGTGTGTACAGTATGTGTACGTCCCCCTTTTGTGTGTATGTCACCCTTTGGTGTGTATGTCACCCTTTGGTGTGTACGTCACCCTTTTGTGTGTATGTCACCCTTTGGTGTGTACGTCACCCTTTGGTGTGTACGTCACCCTTTTGTGTGTATGTCACCCTTTGGTGTGTACAGTATGTGTACGTCCCCCTTTTGTGTGTATGTCACCCTTTGGTGTGTATGTCACCCTTTGGTGTGTACGTCACCCTTTTGTGTGTATGTCACCCTTTGGTGTGTACGTCACCCTTTGGTGTGTACGTCACCCTTTGGTGTGTACTTCACCCTTTGGTGTGTACAGTATGTCACCCTTTGGTGTGTACAGTATGTCACCCTTTGGTGTGTATGTCACCCTTTGGTGTGTATGTCACCCTTTTGTGTGTACGTCACCCTTTGGTGTGTACGTCACCCTTTGGTGTGTACTTCACCCTTTGGTGTTTACAGTATGTCACCCTTTGGTGTTTACAGTATGTCACCCTTTGGTGTGTATGTCACCCTTTGGTGTGTACGTCCCCCTTTGGTGTGTACGTCACCCTTTGGTGTATACATCACCCTTTTGTGTGTACAGTATGTCACCATTTGGTGTGTACGTCCCCCTTTGGTGTGTATGTCCCCCTTTGGTGTGTAGGTCACCCTTTGGTGTGTATGTCACCCTTTGGTGTGTACGTCACTCTTTGGTGTGTACAGTATGTCACCCTTTGGTGTGTATGTCACCCTTTGGTGTTTACAGTATGTCACCCTTTGGTGTGTACAGTATGTCACCCTTTGGAGTGTATGTCACCCTTTGGTGTGTATGTCACCCTTTGGTGTGTACGTCACCCTTTGGTGTGTACATCACCCTTTTGTGTGTACAGTATGTCACCCTGTCACCCTTTGGTGTGTATGTCACCCCCTTTGGTGTGTTTGTCACTCCTTTGTGTGAATGTCACCCTTTGGTGTGTTTGTCACCCTTTGGTGTGTACGTCACCCTTTAGTTTCTACAGTACATCACCCTTTGGTGTGTTTGTCACCCTTTTGTGCATACAGTATGTCACCCCTTTTGTGTCTACAGTATGTCACCCTTTGGTGTGTACGTCACCCTTTAGTTTCTACAGTACGTCACCCTTTGGTGCGGTCGTCACCCTTTAGTTTCTACAGTACGTCACCCTTTTGCGTGTACGTCACCCTTTTGCGTGTACTTCACCCTTTTGCGTGTACTTCACCCTTTGGTGTGGTCGTCACCCTTTAGTTTCTACAGTACACCTTTTGCGTGTACGTCACCCTTTTGCGTGTACTTCACCCTTTGGTGTGGTCGTCACCCTTTAGTTTCTACAGTACACCTTTTGCGTGTACGTCACCCTTTGGTGTGTACGTCACCCTTTAGTTTCTACAGTACGTCACCCTTTGGTGTGTAAGTCACCCTTTGGTGTGTACGTCACCCAGTGCCTTCCGACCGTATGATCCCAATGCAGCGTTTCCTTGCGAGTGACATCCACGTGAGTTCACTGAGGGATGATACTGATAAAGCTGGCGTGTATCGGACCACTTCTCCTCGTTTTGTATTCCCACAATCCTGGTCTTGTCCCGCAGTAGAAGTCCAGCCTATGTCACACGTCTGCCACCTGCCACGTGTTTTTCAGGGTCACTTGAAGTTCTGCGTTGACCAATAAAGGTCAGTTCTTGGACGTGTCCTGTCTTACCTAAACTAACCTCCAATCAGGCTTCATCACCAGCTCAATATCTTGTCCCTTGACTCCCAACAGTTGTTTTTACTGCAGGACTCTTTCTTATGTTTTGGTCTCAGCCTGTCCATTGGACTGTGACTCAGCGTCCAACTTGTGGACATGAATCCCAAGAAAGAACATTACCTCACCATGAAGTCAGAACAGTTGTATTTCTGACCTTCCTCCGAAGACACGCCCACTTTTAGGGAACTACATCTGTCATCAGCTAAGAGGAAGAGTCTGGTTATCTCCGGGGCGCTCCCTGCTGGACGTAAACAATGCACTCAATATTCAACACATCTCAAAAGACACCGCTGATTTAGACCCTCCAGGATTCCGCTGTCTCTTTTGGTAAATGCCTAAAAAATCTCTGGATTCCCGGCATCTTTTTTCAGAAAGTTGCGTTAAAATTTGCAAGATTTTGAAGCTTTTTACATTAAATCAACTTGCGATTTTTATGAATTTTGGTCTTCCTTGCGACCTTCACCTCAAAAAGCACGTGGTATCTGTCTGTTTTACGCTTGAAAACAGTCATTTATGTTCCGACACGTAACCTACTCAGTGGCCTAGTGGTTAGAAGTGAGATGGGTAGGTCGTGAGTTCAAACCCCGGCCGAGTCATACCAAAGACTATAAAAATGGGAGCCATTACCATGCCAGCTTGGCACTCAGCATCAAGGGTTGGAATTGGGGGTTAAATCACCAAAAGTGATTCCCGGGCGTGGCCACCGCTGCTGCTCACAAGGGTGATGGGTCAAATGCAGAGAATAATTTCGCCACACCTAGTGTGTGTGTGTGTGACTAACATTGGTACTTTAACTTAACTTAACTTCAAGTTCATATGTGAGTCAAGGCAGGTGGGTAAATACTTTTGGCAATATATATATATATATATATGTATATATATATATATATATATATATATATATATATATATATATATATATATATATATATATATATATATATATATATATATATATATATATATAAAAGAGATGTCCGATAATATCGGCCGATAAATGCTTTAAAATGTAATATCGGAAATTATCGGTATCAGTTTTTTTTTTTATCGGTATCGTTTTTGTTTTGTTTGTTTTTTTATTAAATCCACATAAAAAACACAAGATACACTTACAATTAGTGCACCAACCCAAAAAACCTCCCTCCCCCATTCACACTCATTCACACAAAAGGGTTGTTTATTTCTGTTATTAATATTCTGCTTCCTACATTATATATCAATATATATCAATACAGTCTGCAAGGGATACAGTCCGTAAGCACACATGATTGTGCGTGCTGCTGCTCCACTAATAGTACTAACCTTTAACAGTTAATTTGACTCATTTTCATTAATTACTAGTTTCTATGTAACTGTTTTTATATTGTTTTACTTTCTTTTTTTTATTCAAGAAAATGTTTTTAATTTATTTATTTATTTATTTATCTTCACCATACCTGGTTGTCCAAATTAGGAATAATAATGTGTTAATTCCACGACTGTATATACCGGTATCGGTTGATATCGGTATCGGTAATTAAGAGTTGGACAATATCCGATATCGGCAAAAAGCCATTATCGGACATCCCTAATATATATATATATATATATATATATATATATATATATATATATATATATATATATATATATATATATATATATATATATAAAATCAGAATGTAATGAAAAAAAATTACATTTTCCAACTAATAATACACTTAGTCACCTGTAACACAAAGCTAACAGTTTTGTCTGAAAAAAAAAAATATATATATATATATTTATTTTCTTATATACATACATATACGTGTATATATATATATATATATACACTACCGTTCAAAAGTTTGGTGTCACCCAAACAATTTAGTGGAATAGCCTTCATTTCTGATAACAAGAATAGACTGTCGAGTTTCAGATGAAAGTTCTCTTTTTCTGGCCATTTTGAGTGTTTAATTGACCCCACAAATGTGATGCTCCAGAAACTCAATCTGCTCAAACGAAGGTCAGTTTTGTAGCTTCTGTAACGAGCTAAACTGTTTTCAGATGTGTGAACATGATTGCACAAGGGTTTTCTAATCATCAATTAGCCTTCTGAGCCAATGAGCAAACACATTGTACTATTAGAACACTGGAGTGATAGTTGCTGGAAATGGGCCTCTATACACCTATGTAGATATTGCACCAAAAAGCAGACATTTGCAGCTAGAATAGTCATTTACCACATTAGCAATGTATAGAGTGTATTTCTTTAAAGTTAAGACTAGTTTAAAGTTATCTTCATTGAAAAGTGCAGTGCTTTTCCTTCAAAAATAAGGACATTTCAATGTGACCCCAAACTTTTGAACGCTAGTGTATATATAGAATTTATTTATTTATTTTAGACAAAACTTTGTTAGCTGTAACACAAAGCTAACAGTTTTGTCTAAAAAAAAAAATATATATATATATATATATATTTTTAGACAAAACTGTTAGCTTTGTGTTACAGCTAACAAAGTTTTGTGTAAAAAAAATAAAAATAAAATCTCTATATATATGTATATATAAATAAGAAAATATATATATATATAATTTATTTTTTTTAGACAAAACTTTGTTAGCTTTGTGTTACAGGTGACTAAGTGTATTATTAGTTGGAAAATGTCATCTTTTTTTTCATTACATTCCGATTTTTTTGCTCTTTTTTTTTCCCCTCTCATATTTTCACTCATTTTGTTTTTCCGCACTTTGGACACACCTGACATAAATATTTAGATAAATGGATTAAAAAAAGTTGACCAAATCTCATCCCTCCAGTTAGCAACTTAGCCAGTTAGCTTTCCTGTGTGAAACAAATGGTTTAATTAGCAGGCTGTAGCTCATTAGCTGCAATTAGTGAAGAAGTGATTAAGTGTGGCAATAACAACTTAATTACAACGGACATTTCACGCGTGTGTTTATGTCACTGTGTACTTTATTCAGACTAGATGTTTGTCACGTGACTCAGCCAATGAAGGCGGGACATTTTGTTCTGCGGTAATTATGCTCGGGCGCGTGGCCGTGACGTCACAGGCGTCGTTGAAATGCCCCGGAGCTCACCGGGGGAGAAGACATTAAGCAGGCAGGCAGGCAGGCAGAGTAAAGTAGAGCTAAGTAGCTGTCAACACACGGACTGCTCCACTCCTGCTCCACAACACTTGCCGACAATGTTCCGCAGCATTAAGGTAAGAGCCATTAGCGACACTTGCTACCACTTTACGTCCCTAGCTACTTGACACCGGTCAACACTTTTGATATATTCCTGAAAAAGTCGACTTTTATTCCACCACGACTCAAGCGTGTTTGTTACTTTAGCCATTGAAAGTTCATTGTGTGAATGCTCCTAAACATTCACACATGCTTTTATACAACAAAATTCATCTATTTGTTATTATTATTATTATTATTCTCCTGTTTTTGGCTCGCTCTACCTTCCACATTTTCCACCAGATTCAATCTGTTCCAACTTCAAACTATTCAGCCTATTCAGGAATCACGGGCTTTCTCTTGATAAATTCCCACATTTTCCAGAATTCCAGGTTTACCGGGACATTTTTCCCATTCAAAATGTATTGGCCATTTTTCAAACTTCCATCATTTCCACATTTTTCAACCTATTCAAACCATTCCACCTTCAACACATTCCACCATTCTGAAAAGTTAAACAATCATTTTTCCAAATTCAAATAAATTCCCAGAATTCCAGGTTTTCCGGGACATTTTTCCCATTCAAAATGAATTGGCCATTTTTAAAATTTCCACATTTTTCAACCTATTCAAACCATTCCACCTTCAACACATTCCACCATTCTGGAAAGTTAAACAATAATTTTTCCAAATTCAAATAAATACCCAGAATTCCAGGTTTTCCGGGACATTTTTCCCATTCAAAATGTATTGGCCATTTTTCAAACTTCCACCATTTCCACATTTTTTTTTCAACCTATTCAAACCATTCCACCTTCAACACATTCCACCATTCTGGAAAGTTAAACAATCATTTTTCCAAATTCAAATAAATTCCCAGAATTCCAGGTTTTCCGGGACATTTTTCCCATTCAAAATGAATTGGCCATTTTTAAAATTTCCACATTTTTCAACCTATTCGAACCATTCAAACCATTCCACCTTCAACACATTCCACCATTCTGGAAAGTCAAACAATAATTTTTCCAAATTCAAATAAATTCCCAGAATTCCAGGTTTTCCGGGACATTTTTCCCATTCAAAATGTATTGGACATTTTTCAAACTTCCACCATTTCCACATTTTTTTCAACCTATTCAAACCATTCCACCTTCAACACATTCCACCATTCTGGAAATTTAAACAATCATTTTTCCAAATTCAAATAAATTCCCAGAATTCAAGGTTTTCCGGGACATTTTTCCCATTCAAAATGAATTGGCCATTTTTAAAATTTCCACATTTTTCAACCTATTCAAACCATTCCACCTTCAACACATTCCACCATTCTGGAAAGTTAAACAATAATTTTTCCAAATTAAAATAAATTCCCAGAATTCCAGGTTTTCCGGGAAATTTTCCCCATTCAAAATGAATTGGCCAATTTTTAAACTTCCACATTTTTCAACCTATTCAACCCATTCTACCTTCAACACATTCCACCATTCTGGAAATTTAAACAATCATTTTTCCAAGTTCAAATTCCCAGGTTTCCCAGAATTCCAGGTTTTCCGGGACATTTTTTCCATCCAAAATGAATTGGCCATTTTTTAAATTTCCACATTTTTCAACCTATTCAAACCATTCCACCTTCAACACATTCCACCATTCTGTAAAGTCAAACAATCATTTTTCCAAATTCAAATAAATTCCCAGAATTCCAGGTTTTCCGGGACATTTTTCCCATTCAAAATAAATTGGCCATTTTTCAAACTTCCACCATTTCCACATTTTTCAACCTATTCAAACCATTCCACCTTCAACACATTCCACCATTCTGGAAATTCAAACAATCATTCTTCAAAGTTCCACAATGTCCAAATTTTTTATCTATTTTAAACTGTTCCAACTTCAAAATATTCTGCCTGTTCAGGAATTGTGTGCTCTACTTCAACAATTCTAAAAAAAAAAAATTCCAGGATTTCCCATACTTCCTTTTTTTTTTTTTTTTTTTTTTTTTGCATTTTCCCCATTCAAAATTAATTGGCCATTTTTCAAACTTCCACCATTTCCACATTTTTCAACCTATTAAACCATTCCACCTTCAACACATTCCACCATTCTGGAAATTTAAACTATTTTTCCAAGTTCAAAAAAAAGTCCAGGATTTTCCAGAATTCCTGCTTTTCCAAAGCCCTATTTCCACCCTTTTTTCTGGCGACTACTCCTTCCACATTTTTCAACGCATTTCAACCGTTCCACCGTCAAAACATTCCTCTTAATCAGGACAAAAAGCAAAGTTGTTTTTTTGAACTGGAAAAATTCACGGTTTTCCCGAAATTCCAGGAAATCCGTAATACCATTTCACAATTCAACCTACTACTTCAACATTTCTTGAACGATTTCAAAAATTTCCACACCAACCATTTCAACTCATTCAGACCATTCAAGTTTTTTACCATTTTCAAAAAAATTCCTGCTTTTTCCGAAATTCCCAATTTTTTCTGAAATTCCCATTGAAACTTCAGAATATTCAGCCTGTTCAGGAATTGTGTGCTCTACTTCAACAATTGTAAAAAAGAAATAATCCAGGATTTCCCATAATTCCTTTTTTTTTTTCCCCCACATTTTCCCTATTCAAAATTAATTAGCCATTTTTCAAACTTCCACCATTTACACATTTTTCAACCTATTCAAACCATTCGACCTTCAACACATTCCACCATTCTGGAAATTAAAACATTTTTTTAACTGGAAAAATTCCCGGTTTTCCCGAAATTCCCAATTTTTTCTGAAATCCCCATTGAAATCAATGGGATATTCTTCAAAGTTCCACAATTTCCAAATTTTTAATCTATTTTAAACTGTTCCAACTTCAAAATATTCAGCCTGTTCAGGAATTGTGTGCTCTTCTTCAACAATTCTAAAATAAATTCCAGGATTTCCCATAATTCCTTTTTTTTTTTTTTTTTGCATTTTTCAAACTTCCACCATTTCCACATTTTCCACCTATTCAAACCATTCCACCTTCAACACATTCCACCATTCTGGAAGTTTAAACTATCAGTTTTCCAAGTAAAAAAAAATAATCCTGGATTTTCCAGAATTCCTGCTATTCCAAAGCCCTATTTCCACCCTTTTTTTTTGGCAACTACTCCTTCCACATTTTTCAAAGCATTTCAACCGTTCCACCGTCAAAACATTCCTCTTAATCAGGACAAAAAGCAAAGTTGTTTTTTGAACTGGAAAAATTCACGGTTTTCCCATAATTCCTTCTTCTTCTTTTTTTTTGCATTTTCCCCATTCAAAATTAATTGGCCATTTTTCAAACTTCCACCATTTCCACATTTTTCAACCTATTAAACCATTCCACCTTCAACACATTCCACCATTCTGGAAATTTAAACTATTTTTCCAAGTTAAAAAAAAAGTCCAGGATTTTCCAGAATTCCTGCTTTTCCAAAGCCCTATTTCCACCCTTTTTTCTAGCAACTACTCCTTCCACATTTTTCAACGCATTTCAACCGTTCCACCGTCAAAACATTCCTCTTAATCAGGACAAAAAGCAAAGTTGTTTTTTTGAACTGGAAAAATTCACGGTTTTCCCGAAATTCCAGGAAATCCGTAAAACCACTTCTCAATTCAACATGTTACTACTTCAGCAAATCTCCACCGATTAGAAAAAAATTCACACCAACCATTTGAACTCATTCAGACCATTCAAGGCTTTTTTTACTATTTTCAAAAATATTCCCGCTTTTCCCGAAATTCCCAATTTTTTCTGAAATTCCCATTAAAATCAATATGACATTCTTCAAAGTTCCACAACTTCCACATTTTTCATCTGATTCAAACTGTTCCAACTTCAAAATATTCAGCCTGTTCAGGAATTGTGTGCTCTACTTCAACAATTGTAAAAAAAAAAAAAAATCCAGGATTTCCCATAATTCCTTTTTTTTTTTTTTTTTTTTTTGCATTTTCCCTAATCAAAATTAATTAGCCATTTTTCAAACTTCCACCATTTCCACATTTTTCAACCTATTCAAACCATTCCACCTTCAACACATTCCACCATTCTGGAAATTAAAACATTTTTTTAACTGGAAAAATTCCCCAGTTTTCCCGAAATTCCCCATTTTTTCTGAAATTCCATTGAAATCAATGGGACATTCTTCAAAGTTCCACAACTTCCACATTTTTCATCTATTTTAAACTGTTCCAACTTCAAAATATTCAGCCTGTTCAGGAATTGTGTGCTCTACTTCAACAATTGTAAAAAAATTTTTTAAAAAATCCAGGATTTCCCATCATTCCTTTTTTTTTTTTTTTGCATTTTCCCTAATCAAAATTAATTAGCCATTTTTCAAACTTCCACCATTTCCACATTTTTCAACCTATTCAAACCACTCCACCTTCAACACATTCCACCATCCTGGAAATTTAAACTATAATTTTTCCAAAGCCCTATTTCCACCCTTTTTTCTGGTGACTACTCCTTCCACATTTTTCAACACATTTCAATCATTCCACCATCAAATCATTCCTCTTAATCAGGAAAAATTCCCGGTTTTCCCAAAATTCCCTAATACCATTTACTACTTCAACATTTCTTGCCCGATTTAAACAATTTTAACACCAACCAATTCAGCTCATTCAGGATTAAGCATGTCTGCTAGCATAAACATCACATTGAAGTCATCTGAATAACTTATTTCATTTTAGAGTCCAATAGAATAAGTTAACTGTCAGATACAATTAAAACATACTTTTTTGCCCTATTAATGATCAACAATGTTGCTTTTTTGTGCAAAAGAATGGGATGGTTTTGTGCACTTACTAAATAATAATATAGTGACAGAAACACAAACTGTTAAATAAATGGATGAACAACTAGTTAAATATAACATTTTTGAATAAAATAGAAATAAAAGGGAAAAAAATGGTCC